>NW_024042163.1:0-28627 GCF_014851395.1 Micropterus salmoides | reverse complement strand
ATCTAACGTCTTCCTTTGCCAGTCATCTCCGGGTGTCCCCTCATTTCAAAAGCCTGATACCAAATCTTTGCATGCTAGACATCGCGCGCACGGGGTCTCTACCATAGTAGGTTAAAATATAGGACATTTGCAGTGTTGATACCGCTATTACAACGGTTAGGTAAGCAAACTAATTAGCAATTGGTCCTGCTTTGCTGCAACCAAATCCTTCAGTCACTCTAGTGCTGTGCCATTCTCTAAGCTCCAGTGAAGAGATTTATCCTTATCTGCAATCATGTCTGCAAGCACCAAAGACACCCTCTGATTCTTGTGGAAGGTCACTGTTAAACCAGCGCTCACTTACAGCAGTGTTTTGAAGAGCTGGTTAGGCAGCTCCGTTGACTACCACGTGCTAACTCACTGCCCTGTGGCTTACAAACTTATCAGTTCTCACCAATAAATAAAACCAATAAATAGCAAACACCTCCAATGCTGTGATGGGCTCAGCAAAATGTTCTTTAACACACTGCTGATATTACAGCTGTTAGAAAACAGGACAGTCCAGTAAACATGCAAAAGAATTGAATGGCCAGACATAATGTGATGGTGATGCAGAATTAGGCATGGCAATGCTGAATGTTTTTGCCTCAGCTCCACATAGGGTGGAGACAGCGCTTTGACATAAGGCTTGCTCAAATGGAGCCCAACTTTGGGCAAGGGATTGACCCTTCGTCTCTGACCTTTTCACCAGCTCTACGGCAATAGTCTTTTGCACAAATATTACATAGCTTATATAGATTATATTGGAATATATCTGCCAGCGTGGACAGACTTGTGCATGCATTTTATTGTCTTTTCTAATGACTGATCTGATCGAGGATATAATTGATGTTCTGTGTAAATTTGGCCTGTCAGCAGTGTTTTGTGTGTGCTACACACGTATCACCCTCTCATTCTCTCATGGTGTAGCTTAGTCGAAGCTAATTAGCTATGAAGCAACCGTTACTAAAGAGCCTGTCAATGCCATCCCGTATGAAACCACTCCAGCCCTGTAAACATATTGGGTTTGTTGGAAATTTCTTCCTAAACAGAGTTCTGTTTGACACGTACTACCATTAACAGTGGCATAGTAATTTGTTCAATTAATGTGTGCATGCAACAGCATTTGGTAGAAACTTAAGTGTTACTACCGGGATGTTTCACTGAAATTGTTACCATTTTAATAAATATAAGGATCACATTGGTGGGGAACTATAAGAGTCAGGTTGTGATTGAAAACAACTAGATCTCTTCTGAATGTCCATACTAGAAAGCAGAGTGAAAAGTCATTCATGTGGATAACTGCAGACATTTTAAGACATTCTCTCCTGGAAGGTATTCATAGTGTTGCACTTAGCTGTACACACGAAAGTGGCAGACATTGTTATGTAAGGAATGAAAAAGGGTCTTAAGGGAGAAGTTCAGACCTGCCTCCTTTGTCACCTCTGCACAGCTGGCCAGTCACTGTTAAGTGAGCGTAAATGACGTATTGTTTGTTTTGTAAAGTTACAGAAACGGTGGGACACAGCCATCCCAATTCTGATGTAGGAGACTTAGTAATCACTTTAAGTTTTACCTTGCGAAAACCTGTTGCAATTGACTCTTGATGTGTATTTTTTTAGTGTATGGAACTATACAACACACTTTTACAAGGTTTTGTAAAGTAAAATGAAAACAAATGTCAGTCCGGATCTCCTGTAGGAGGAAAACTTAAAGGATAAGCACCACCTTTCTCAATCCTCTGTAATAACAACATATCAAAGTTTAAAAGCAATTTTCAACCATTAGCAACTCTTAAGAGGCTTGGTACACCTGTGAAATTGTCACTGAAATAGACAATAGGTGATTAGTTTTCTTACTCAAAGCGGCTCCACTTGTGTCACTCCCTTTACTGTCAATGTAAACATTTTCATTGTACAGTAATACTTGACTGTCCCATGGTTTGCTTGCTAGCACGTCTTTATGTTAGGAAATGATAGAAATGGAAACTTTGTAATAAAGGCGTGACTTACTGCTTATGCCTTCTTGTCTATCTATTATCCCTAATTTGGAGACTAAACTTGGTCTTCCTAAAGTTTTTGGATTTGCTGTCAGTGTTATGCTCATTAGTGTAGACATGCTTTTTAAATACAATTCTTGTCTGTTTTTGTAGGTGATCATCAAGGGGGATTGTCTGTATACTGTTTCCAAAACTCTGTTGGGAGGGTAGTGTTCTGTTCCCTAGCTGGATTATAACAATCCGTCAATCCTGTGCTTCCCGCTGGGAAAACCCCACAGGTTCCACTCAAGTACAAACACAAATACGCATCTAACCATCCTCCTCCTTACCACTTAGGCCATCCCAGTGAGGTCTGGCCTTAATCCTGTCCCACGTACCCACCTGCCACCCTGCTTGCCTTTGTACTCTATCCTGTAAAATCCTCCACACAGGTCCTGTTTGATATTATGTTGTAGCAGATATATAAATGAGCACTTACAAATAATAAATAAACACTTGCACATTTATCTGCACAAATGCAGTTCTGGTGCTACAAGTACTGTCTTTTTAAATAGTGGAAGACTTGACATCATGCTGCTGCTGACTGTTAGTCTTCATTACACTTATGGGGAGTCCCATAATCAATGGAGTGTCACCAGTGTAGCCCAACACTGGTCCTCTGTTAAATACCCCCCCCCCCCCCCCAAAATCCAGATAAACCCCTGTCCTCATACTTGGAAAGGGATTGGGGGGAGGGCGACCAGCCAGGAAGGTTAGGAACATGAGCATGACTGGGATGCTGGGCTTTAGCTGGTTAGGTAGGGGCTTCTTTTGCTCCATTTGGCTGCTTATTGTGGACCAGATATGGAAATGTATTTGGGACAACCAAGCTAAATCTTCTACTGATTTGCTGCTATAGTCTTTGGTATTTGGCTATGACTAGTGGCTTATGTTACATAAGGTAAACTAACTTAGCTAAATATTGCTGTGAGACTGTCACTGACTTTCAGTTCACTGACTTGAGGTGTCCTCTGTATATGTGCTACTTTTACAGTCCATTAAACATAAGTAAAAAAAATATAACTTGCTGCTTTGAGCAGTTGTTCAACGCTATTCGGCTTGTTGGCTTTACTAAATTAATGTGTCTCCATCTCTTTGCCACACACGACAAAATACAGGCTGTTTATTAATGGCTGAATCGAATGTTGTTGAATCTATTTTGTGTGCACAATCTACAGCTGGTACCATTTGTCATGCTTTCATGCTCTGTCACAAAAAAGACAGCTTGTGATTGTCTGCATTCCTATAAGGAAGTTTAAAACCAAAAATATTGGTAAACCAATAATTTGTCTATACCTACTTCACATTGAGATGTGGGCTCCGTACATATGATTCAGGAGAGGATAAAGCACAGGTCTGTGATACAGAGCTATGTTATTTTGGATAAAGACAAGATTTGGAATGTCAAGTGTTGGGTCGAGGGAACGAAAAGGACCAAATGCCTCAGTTCATGTTAATACCTCTGTATCCTGTTCTTCCATCAGCCTTTCTCAGCATGCCAGCATATTATGGAGGAACTGATACTGGGAGGAGAAACATGACCCTCTGCATCCACACCAATACCCATCTGTAAGGAATGTGAAACCTGTGCTGTCCTAGTAATTAATGCTTGGTTTTGTTTTCTTCTTGTTTTTCAGGATTCTCTGGACTCTGCAGCAGGTGTTTTTCTAGTTGGATTTTAGCCCACTGACATTCTCCCACAGCCATGGAATCGGTATGTTGACTAATAACATCTTTTTGAAACTATAACCAGCAGACTTGATGACTTGACTCTGTCCTTTTAAAAGCTGCTTTCATTGGAACACTATTACTAAAGCACTTGTTTCTTAAAAATATGTTTTTTTGGCTTTTTTGTGGTCTATCTGTTTGTGCTGGCATCAAAATACATGGTATGCGGTACTTTATGGTGTGTGTATGTGTGGGCATTCTTATGAATACATGCGTTCATAATTTTACTATATAAGGAATATTGGCCCCTCATTTTTTGCTTTGTGGAATGGAGTTTATGGTCGTGTCAACCATGTGACATGTGAAAACATGTATTTTGAATTGCATATTTGTTAATTGTTTAGCTCAGCGAATGACATCATTACAATAATGGAACATCAGATAGCTCAGTATTTCTTGTTTAACCAAACAACCAATGTAGTGGGTTATTTTTCTCTTTCTTTTTGAAGTGTGACGAAAGACTCTGTGCTTGAGCGTACTCGTATACATATGTGTTTAAATACTACAAGCATCAGGCTCTACCCTTTATTGTTAGTCATGCAGGAGACTGTGTGTGCAGGAGTTGCTTGTACCAACAGGCAGGCTGAAAGCACAGCAGCATTGAACTCTATCCACTGGAATGCATCTATTAAGAACAAGGCTTAGTGCATGCCTAACCTCTGCTTTCCTGTCCCTTTGTCAGAGGCTGTGTCTATGTCTGTGCGCACACGTGTGTGTGTGTTAGACTGTGAAAAGTAGGTCACAGCTTCTGTAATGCAGAACTAACATGTGTCCAACAAAAGCCCTCCATTACCCCATCTCTGTCTCACTCACACATGCACTGCAGATGCTAAAATGCATATTCCTGTCAGTGAAAGCTTTGATCAGAAATTCTAGATTATGAATGTCCACATTAACTGTACATCTTAATGTCACACTAGTTAACAATGTAGTGCAAAAGCAGTGCAAGCAAAGTTCCACACCAATCTAACTACTGTCAAAGTATTCAAGCCACAGCTTAATAAAGGACAGTTGTTCAAATTTCTGTCAAGAAACACGCAGATTTTACCTGATTGTTGCTATCATGGATTGCATTCATTGCAAAGGTGTGTCAATATATCCGAGCAAGTTAACTTTCATATACATTAAACAAGCAAACAACGCTGCTGTTTCCTTGAATGTATAAATTGTGTAAATAGCAAACACATTTTCTGGTTTAAAAGCTGTGGACCAATGATTTGTCGTCTTTACCAACTGAAAAACGACAAAAATATGACACATCTACATTTTTTAAGTTGTAAATGTGCAAAACAATTGACCAAGAATAATAAAAGACCTGCACCACTTATGTATTTTTCAATATGCATAGATTAAAATGTGTGCTAGCTATCCCCTATAGCAACACATGGCCTGTCTGTATCATATTTATGCAGGCAGCTGTTAGCTATCCGGCATGGGCAGACTGAGTAAAGTAGAATCCACACACCGTTCAGTCTATTTGCACGGCTTGACATCTCGTAGCCAGAGTTGACATCTCTTTAGCCAACACAATTTGAGCTCAGATCAGCGTACAACATCTTTTTATCAGTTTTATCCCTCTCATAGAAGCAATCATTAGATTGGTTATGAAATAGCCCCAGTCGGCTTACCATCTCAGGTCACGATAGTCCTGTAAACTGCAGCCGGTTTGTAAACACTAACTGTTTATTCATGCCACAGCTTTACGGGAATGTCATGACTCAAGCCTGCTAATATAGCCAGCTTGGGCACGTTTTCTGAGAAAAGGTTGATCTTGGGATTTTAAGAATAGATATTGGATCATTGAAACACATTTTTTCAAACTAGCCTTAACAAACAGCTGCAACACCAGCTCATCCCCTTCTTCTTCTGCACAAATTCATCTCCATCCCGCTTTTTCGCTGACCCTCTTCCACTCCTCCCATCCGCCTCTCTTGTGTCTGTGTGCCTGTGGCTGTGCACCAGCAAGAGCTGCTACTGTTTACCTCTCCGAGCTGCCTATATCTGCTTACTGTCAGTGGAAACCAAGGAAACTGATCACAAAGCTTATTATGGTGCCAGGAGTGGAATACATGCTGTGTACGTGTGTGCCTATGGGGGCTGGATACACACAAACCCTCTGCCACTCTCCTCCTCCCTTTCCTCATGTGATACCAGTCACATGCTTTCCAGGCAAGCAGCTAAGTAAATCAGAATCAGACTTTTATTTTTAACTGCTTTAAATCCTCCATCTCTAGTCTCCATGGTTGGCAGAACTGGCCGAGGTGCCTGTTGATCACTTGTCCTTTTCTTCACTGTGTGTTTCTCTTTCACTATGTACTCGTGCCACTTCCCCTCAGCCTCATTAAGCTCATGCCATATCTGACTACCTGCGTCCCTATCTTGGTTTTTATGTGGGTTTGACAGTGCTCTGCTTTGGCATGAAAGCGTGAATATAGAGCCACTACAATGTACCAGTCTAGTAGATATTCACACGTATATTCTTCTATGCTCTATTACTGAAACGCTTGAATAAGACAATGTAGAGCAGAAGCTGTTGCATAATAAGCATTAACTTTTTATAACAACTGAATAAAGAGGTCCTACCACACTAGACAAGAGCATTTGCACCAGCTGCTTTATTGAATCATAAATATAAAATCAACATTGCAAATGTGACAACCGTGTGTAGCACATAGAAAAAATATACATATCTGCTATAAATGTACAGTTTAGCAGTGATGTATTTGGAACCACAATGTCAGGCCTTGTGTGAACTTTGACCTCTGTTTATTTACATGTAGTTCTATCTCTTAATCTAGTATGAGTAGCCAGAGTGTGTTGATTGTGTCATTATCGCATGTCATACACAGGCTTTTTGTATGAAAGCGGTGTCTCCTCTGTATGCTGTAGCCAGTCATCAACAGTGCTGATATCATTCTGACTGTTATCTTTCAGCAGAGGAGCTGAGAGGGGAAGTGTCTGTGTGTTCTATTTGGTGCAGATGAAAGGCTAAAATTCTTGTAATCACACCTTCTCCACTGGTTTCCTCACAACTTCCCTTCTATCTCTTCTGCCTCCAAAGCAGGGCTTGTTCTTCAGTGGGGATTAGTGTGTGCAGCAGCTCTGAACAGGGAAGTGGGCCCTGCCAGTCACATTACATAACTCACCTCCGCTAGTGCGGCTCGGCCTGGCCCGGCTGGAGAGACTACTATAGAGGCTTTGTTTTCCCAGCCTTCCCTTCTTCCTCCCCTCTGCTGCTCCTCCTCCTCCCCCTCAGGCAGGCTGCATACTGATGTCGTATAGAAGGAGTCTGTTTGCAATGAACAGGCTAGGCACTGTGGCATGGAGTGTGGAGAAATACGCTAATAGCAAGCTGAATGGCAGGGAGTTCACATCTTAGGCAGAGGAATTTGAGGTTTCCCGTAAGTCGTACAGTTTCAGGGAGATAGGAAGCAAGGAAATGCAGTACTATGCATTACTGCTTGCCCATGGGGTTCCACATCAGCATGCTCTGGAGACACAGAAGGTCAGAGTTCATTTGAGGAGAGTTAGAGCTCTGTGTCACATTTCTCAAGGTTCACAGGTTGTGAGATGGTTTGTAAGGATTCCTTAATTCTGTGTTTTTGTGCAGTTGTCCTGTGCAATCGAACACACACACACACACACACACACACACACACACACACACACACACACACACACACACACACACACACACTCTTCCCCACCTAGCCGTCTGCCACTGCTAGAAGGAAGGAAAAAGGGAGGCGAGTGTGCTCTGTGTAATAGAGGTTCAGACCAGTTAGGGCTCTGTGTGTATCTTCCAGCTTTGAGCCCAAGGCTTACTTTTTATTTTTGTGTTTTTCTGTCTTAGGCGTTGTCGAATTTAACTGTTGAGAGGAGTTCAGTAGTGAAATGATAAAGACAGAAGGTAACTCGGCACCAGAAGACACTTGCCTGTCACAAACTAACATGATGCTGCAACAGTTAATGTAGTTCATACTGCATTTTTGCACAGTAAATTAGGTTGGGTATTTCTCTCGTTTATTATTCTGAAGGGTTTTGGTTATTTATATCTGTGCAAAGGTAATAATATATGTACAAGGGTCAGACAAGTCATCTATCATTGCAAAACCTATTGGCAAGTATTTGCGTAGAAATAAAATGGCCAATAAATGTCAATACTAGAAACATTTCATTCACACGAAAGTCCCTCCGGCTGTCTAAAAATAAATAAAACTAGAACTGCAAGCAGTTGTGCTTGTTTAGTTGCCCAGCGCAAGCTGCCCCCCTGGCCCCGCAAGTCGGCCCGGGCGCCCCACCTTGGCTCGGGGGGCCCGTGGAGAATAAATGAGCAGATTTATAAATGAAAGGGTCTTGCAGTTATGGAGATCTGAAATGAATGTATGTCTATGGGAGTGTTATTTGATTTCCAATTAATAGCGCCACAGCCCCTCGGGAGGGCGTGCCAGATAAGATCCCCGAGTTTGGTGCATATCGGCCATTCCAAACGATCTGACGTGACATCCTGGTTTTAGCGTTTGCGCAAATATTTGTTAGCTTATAATTCGGACGTTTTTTGTTCCCTCTATAAACATTTAATGGCTCGGCCAAGAGATGGTCTGTGCCAAGTTTCGTGCCAATCGGACTTGTGGCTTCAGAGGAGTTACTTAAAATAGGTTTTTCAGTTTTCCTGACTTATCAAAATGAAAACATCAATGCACAGAGGCGTGTGTTATAACATCGTAATCGGCAGAATCCCCCAAACACGTAGGCATCTTTGGTTAATGAATGTGAGATGTAGTGGCGCGTAATTCTGAGGCAAAATGTGCCTTGGTTCAAAATCCCGTTGTAATGAATGGAATTTTCCGACGGTATTTGAGCTTCCACTATAGTACCACCTTTTGGCCGAATTGCAATTTTTCAGGTGTCATTAGGCCCCCATGGAGAACAATAGCTCCAAATTTGGTATCAATCAGACTTGTGGTTGTAGAGATATAAAATGCATGTAAGTCAATGGGATTTTTTTTTGATGTCTTTAATCTGCAATAACAGCGCCACCTATGGGCATATTTGGGTCAACCTTGGTGCCTGTAGTGAGGGGACCATGCTGAACAATTCGGTTCAATATTCATGTCAATGTGACTTGTGGTTATAGAAGAACAATTTTTGGGGGTTGAATAACGCCACCTAGGGGTGAGTTCCACCAAATTTTGCACAACCGCGATGTCTTGCATTCGCGGGTTCCCTGCCCACTCGGGCTGGGAACCCTAAGAATACATACAAATTGTAGTATCTGTGCACAGCCATGAACACAGGATGTTGGTTGGCTTTCATCGAGATTTTTTTTTTTTTTGCTCTTGCTGGGAGGTCATGGTTGTTTCCCGATCACTGTTTTCCACAAGCTTAAGTACATGTTAATACACGCACTCACAAACAGGATCTGTACCTGGTGGTTAGACTGATTTAGACTCACTGCTGCTTTATAACGTTGGTGGTCTATGAATTGCCATGTATTCTACTAACCACTTATTCTCTCATCAACTGGAACCCTGTATTTTAGAAAAAAATACAGTCACATGTCACAGTCTCCTTATTCAGTCATATCCGCTACCGTCTCTTCTTGTAATTCTGATTCATCTTAAACATCACTTCGGTATATACAGCAGCTTTTATTTTATTTATTTTTATTCAGTGTGGCTCAGCCATGTGATTAATTTATCTTCACATTTTTCTTGTCATGCACTTGTTATAAGTAATAAAATACAGATTGGGTCAGTATAGTTAAATTCTTCAATATACAAACCCCAAACATTCCCACAACGTGATAACATCATTTCGATATATCATTATCATTATTATATAATATTGTGCTGAAATTGATGAATGTTATTCCTTAACCCTACACTTAATTTTGGTGAACTATAATATAGTTTATTCTATAGGTGTAGTGGTGCTGCTTCGTTGTCACTTTTGATAAGAGCTTCATCCAAATACTACAAATGTAAAAGTGGTGACAGTCAAGCACTGCGCATCTCGACTTTACATTTGTATACCATCTTGGCTTCATCTCGTGCATTTGGAGACGAGCTTGACTGTGCTTTCAGTGTGTCAGCCATGAGCCAAGTTCCCATCAAAGAGTAGTTGCTACACCAAAGACTGTTTAGATGTAACAGCTAATTTTAGAGCTGCTAGGCCGTTGTCCAAGGTGGGGGAGGATAAGATAACATTAAAGAAGCCCTCCCTTCTCACACGGTTTGGTTTTGTTTGTCCATCCAATAACATCCAACAGGCCTCATCCAGCTCCTGTGGATGGTGTGCACTGATACAAATGTTGGGGTTGTTGATAGTGTGTACAAATACAAATCTTATTCATGTTTTCCAGCTCTCAACATGTCCCTATTGCTCCTAGAATCACAAACAAGGACACATACTTTCACAGATCTGTCAATATAGTTTGCTAGAATACATGTATCTTTGGCATTTGTAATACCATGTATGTAACTAAAAAAAATGACTGTGCAGAAGTACAGTGCGCCAAATGAAAATAAACCATCTGCTTTAAGGTGTTCCAAAGTTTTGAATATTGGCATGTTTAGTTTAAGGTTATATATTTTAATGAAGTTGACTGCAAAGCATCTCATCATTCCTTCTTTCTTGCTAATACCTCCATCTACCCAGGACAAAACTGAAGACAGTAGACAGATAAAACAAAGGGACACATATTTTATGTCTCCACATCAGTGTGTAAGAGCTCGCCCTGGATTAGCAGCTATAGTTTGAATTGATAAACTTAACCGTATGTTTGATTGTGTCGAGTTTCTGCAGGAAAACCTTTTTGTTGTATGAGAGTGCAATGCTATTGAATGGGTCTCTATTTCTAGGAAAGCAGTCAAACCACGCATTAAAGGTTGAATGAGTACAGAGAGCAGCTAAGATCCCTACTCTACTGTTTCTAGCCATAATGGTAACAATAATGGACTGATTTGTTTATGTCAGAAAGGCATCTGGTTTCAGGAAATTCAGCCCTGAATGGGCTTGGGTATGTTATTCATTCATTCATTTATTTATTTATTTTCTGCCAGTGATCTGAATTCCATCAATTTGAAGGCAGGCATGCACACATATACAAACAGACCTATGAAACACGCGGTTACGCAATCAAGTTAACCTGCACAACTCATCAAACCTATACATAGGCCATGTGGAAAAGCGGTCCATGTCTGGCCCCACTCTCCTGTCCTGATCACAGCCACAGAGCAGTGACCTTGGTTTCAAGTAGCTGTACTCTGTTAGAAAGCCAACACCTCTCCTGGGATGGGCTGACCTTGTTGTCTGACATACTGTAAGTCTGCACGCCCCTCTCTCTGTCTCTCGCTCTCTCTCTCTCGCTTGCTAATTCACTCACGCACACCTCAGCGGCCTAAACAAGTCCTTCTGTGTTAACTTCGCCATTGCAAATCTAGTACAGTATAGACGCAGGTCTCTTTGTTGTGTTGTTTAAATACAAAGGTGCACTAACCATGAGGGTTCAGCAGATTTGGGCCTCTCCCTAGCCAGGTGTTCCTTCATCAGACATCTCCTCCTCTCAGTGACAACATACTCCTTTATGAGGGTGTAGCAGCAGTACACACTCTTGTCCCCCTCCCTTTATGTTCGTGCCTTTGATTCCCTGCAGCTGTCCAGCTGTGCACAGAACATGAATTGGTCCAGGCATGTATATTCATGTCATCGAAGGCCCATAATTGAAATGGTGTTCATGTGCTGAGACTTTTTGCTCTCTCACTTGATTTTTTGTACGTATAGGCCAGGGGTCATGTGTGGGAAGTAGAAAGCAAAAATTAGAAGTGTATAACGTTCAGTGTTTACATGAATTCTGTGTGATTATAATCAGAGAAAGAATTCTCAAGTTATTGCAACTGTTATGTAAACACTGCAAACAGGTTGTTGTATATTATTGTAAGGTCATTGTAGGTTACAGGTTGTTGTATATTATTGTAAGGTCACTATCAGAGTAAGTGAGCTGGGATGCTTAGTCTTTCAATTTACCCACGCTATCTTACACACTTATCAGTCAGTGGAATGTAAGTGTGGTGAAACTTGTCCTTCCGTCTAATCCACATTGAACGTCCATAAATGCCTTTACTGTCCTCTTTTTTAAAACTTTTTAATCATTGAAAGAAGCTAAATGTCATTGGAGATAAACCAGAAATGCTTCTTTAGCCTCTAGACTTCTGAATGGGCGGGCCAGTGTACATGTTTGACTGACAGCTGAGCCTGCAGTGGCGGAGATCCAATAAACACACAGTAAACAAGCTGCCCCTGGTAACTGTAGCTTACCAGCCAAGGGCAGATATCAAAAGATGACCAACACAATTTCACATCTGAGAGGAACTTTTAAGATGTGTAGGTATTTGTTAAGCTGTTCAAAATCTTACAGCTGACTAGCAAACTAGCTATATGTCCTGCAAGATGAAGTTAGCAGATGTACTTTCCCTGCGGGATGTCTGTTTGCTAGCTCATTTAGCAAGCCAAGGTGAAACACAAGATATGTGTTCATGCTTTTAGATAAGGAGACGGTGGCTCAAAAGGAAATGTGTGCTGTAGTTTACATTCTGTGTGTCCAAGTCACAGGCTGCTTTCTTGCGGTCAGTGTTATCCCTATGGCAATGACTGTGGTCACAGACAGACAGCAGGCACCTTCATTAGACTGAAAAAATAAGTCTCCCTTCCAGGTAATGATGACTGAACATATATAGAGCATGTCTGTATCGTGTAGCAAATAAAATGCAGACAACCACAATTCTTTCTCCAGATTTACACTGGTAAGTAATAAAAAGTATTAACCAACTCATACACCCTTTTTCTATCAAGACAGTGTTTCCCACAGAAGCTATATTCTAATGTTAACATTGCTATCATTATTAGCTAGGGCTGGACCCGAATATTCGAATATTTGACCGTTGGGATTTTCAATTAAGAGATTCGATTATTAATGGGTTTTTTCGCGTGCCTGACCTCCGCCAACAGCAGTGAACGTAACGCTCCAGTTCACATCAAAGGGAAAACGAAATGAAGCTCTCAGCTGTGTGTGAGCACTTTAAACTGAGTGATGATAGCAGTAGTGTGGATGTTATGGTGTTTATTAATTTTACAATTGCTTAATTTCATTACAGATCAAAACAGTCAAATTTCCTACATTTTAAAATTAATCAGTAAACTGTAGGCTTGAAACAAACAAACAACAACATAATGAATGCATTTAAATAAGCCTAATTATATTAGGCCGATTGTAGAAGAAGAGCATTTAGTCGCTATAATTAAAGTTAAAAGTGAATTTTGCATAATAACATGTTAGATTTAGTTCCACTACCGAAAATACGCTCATCCCGTGCGCTCTCCGCCTGGACCCCCGACCGGCTAAACTATTCCCGGATTCTGCTCTGCACCTGCTCGGATCAGACTCTCTCACTCTTGACTGTCAGCTACGGTTCCCCTTGATCTGTACAGCAGCCCCCAACCCGGTTCGGCACACATCTATTTTCACTCTGCCTCGCTCTTCCACTGCTCAATATCCGATCCTTTTAAACAATCGTCATAACGGGACCACTGAGCGGGGGGCGAAGCTTTGATTATTCGCTCTTAATTACTATCGAGCTCAAAAAATTACATTCGGGCCAGCTCCATTATTAGTTAGGCCCCTTAAATGCTTGCTAATAATTTTTTTGAAGGTGGATGTCCGACATTGAAAGCGATGTGCTCTACAGATTTGTGCAGCGGTGTTCATGATACTAACCATTCATCAACACCAGATGGATTCATGAATCTTCTCTGCGTGGAAAAGCTGGCAACAATCCGTACTCCAGCGAACTATCATGTTTCTATTCAGACTGTGCACGGAGAAGAGGGGCTATTTACAGACGTGACGGTTGTCAATAGGTGTGTACGAGAAGACTGCAGCTGATTTTCACCGACTGATAGTCAAACGTGATCTGCAGGCGACTGCAGGGGCGGGGAATAAAAACACTGCAGTCAAGTCGGACACATTCTACCTCTCGTAGATTGCGTGAGCTTAGAACAGTGACTGATCTCTGATCAGGCAAAAGGTGGTTCCAACCTGGTACAGCTGGAGAAAAGGAACTGCGCTCGCCAGACGCAGAAAATTTCAGCCGCCCTGCTCCCTCGAACTTTTAATGTCGAGCGATTTGATGACGTTTTGCAGTGCTGGCAAAAGTCGTACAAAATTTCTAACCAGCATGCATTATGTTAAGTCAGTGCTCCAATATGTGGCGGTCAGCGATGATATTGTGGCAAGCCGCCACAAAAAAGTTAATTTATTGGAAACCCTGCAAGAGTAATCTTTTTTGTGTGTGACATCATCACAGTAAACATACATATTTGAAATATGATTATATCTGAACCATTTCTTCTAGAATTTATCAATCCAAGGAGGAAAATGGGCGCTTTTGTATAGTAAAATGCTAAAGACATTCTTAAGTGTTTATTTAAATTTATTGGTCAGGTCTTTGGCTCAGGGCATGAGTATCTTGTTGAAGGCCATCTTGAAAACTGCAAAAACCTTTCCCTCTTAAAAAATAAATAAAATAAAAAAACTCAAACCTGTCAGCATTGTGGTTGATGTGTGCAGTACAGTTGTGTGTATGTGTTTATACTTTGCATCAGGCTGCAGGCTGTGTAAAAACTGGGCTGGGGCCAGCAGCCAGCCAGGAGGACAGACGAGGAAGCAGATGGATCTGTTTGGACTTAACCCTTCCCACGCCACTTCATCCTCCTGGCCCTCCTCTTCCAACTTGCACGCCTCTCTGCAGAGTAGAAGGAAGGGAGCTGTGTGTGTGTGTGTGTGTTAGAGAGACTTGGGGGATGGGAGGTACATGTAATGCTACTAGTACCAAACAGAGAAAGCAGGAAGACAGACAGAATACAGAGAGAGAGAGAGACTTTACCTTTGCAGACCTTCCCTTACAAACCCTGTGTGTGCTGAACTGTGCTGACATATGGCTGCTGCCTCCATGTTGGAGCTCCTGGTTTGCTCTGTTCGTCTGCTGTCTCTCTTCAGCTCTTTTCCTCCTATGGTACACTTCTGCTGTCGGCTCTCACGGCCAAACCTGCACTTTGCTTGTTTGTCCCAGGAATGCCTTCCCTTTTCTGGAATATAGAGTCACCACACCCTGCAATATCCACTGGCTGTCTCCTGACAGTTTTAGCCATTCAAGCTCCTACTTTCTTGCTCTGGCTGTCTTTCAGTGGTAGAGGTTTCACCTGAAACATATAATTGCTGTTGCTTCCATGGTCAACCCTTTTGCCACAGAGAGACTTCATCACTAAATGCAGTACACTTTTATGGCTTTTTTAGACATCAGTATGCAGTAGTACTCTTGTGCTCAGAGGTGGTTTGACTGTGAGAATGCTGCTCAGCCAATTGACCCTTTGCTAAGCCCCGCCCCCTTAGTTACTGTTGCTAAGTCCGACAAACTGTTGGCGCTGCCACTGTCTATTACTGTACCCCCCCCGGAGAAATACTGACAAATATGTTGGAAAAAGCGATCTCAGAAAGAAGCAGACAATTTTGCAGTTGCATTATACATTTGAAGGTTGTATTCAGGCTGTCAAACAGACGAGAAAAAAATAAGATAGAAGCTAAAGCCTACCACTCACACAGTACAAGTGAACCACCGCATCCCCCGACGATTGAGACAAAAGACAACGATATGAACGACAACACTTCCTGTAAAGCTGGGTAGGCCTCTATTCATTATTACATTCATTAAAAAGCAGATGAGTAGGGCTTTATTACGTTACATTCAGTAGGAAATTAACTAGCTTTAGCTAACTAACATTACATTAGGAACAATCCACAGCCGAGATTTTTCTGGATTTATTTCAGGTTTTGGAAAGAGAATAAATTGTACTTCTCCTATCAACCTCTCTGGGTAGCGACTGTAATTATTACAAGTGCCCCAGGAACAGCGTTTGACCAGACGAGTCAGCTAAAAAAAGCTGACTCGTTTTGTATTAGAGTCAATGGAACGCAGCCATGAAAGTGTCAGACCTCAGTTAGAGAGAGTGCTATACTGCGCTGTGATTGGCCAGCTGCGTATTTGGGGCGTGGCTTAGCGAAGGGTCAATTGCATGGCCTGGCCAATCTGTCTACAAGCATGCTCAATCAAGGGTTTGCAAGTGATGTTACCTTATTCAGAATTTGCCATTGCATGTTTGCCACAACATTTAGCATCTGCTTTCGGAAAGAAAACCTCGTCACAAAGGATGTGAATACTTAAAAAGCTGGTGTACATTGAATTGCACAGACAAAGCAATACAGGGCTTCAACGTTAAACTTTTTTGCAATTGGTCCCACCGGGCCAGTGGTTTTGAAACTTACTGGCCCGAAGACAATTTTATACTGTCCCTGCCTCTAAAAGTTATTTATCAGTGTTACAACAAAACCAAAGACTTAGTTATGTCATTTTGTTGACATGTTTAATCGTTTATTAAATACATCCTGGATATAAAAGAAACTAAACTAAGTTCAGTTAAAATTATAAAAAAAAATAAAAGGTTAAAAATGCAATTTATTTTTAAAACAAAACATACTAACAGACTCAAACATGATGTGCTCTCTCTCCTGCTGACAGCCAATTAATAAAAAAAAAAATGTATTCACCTCTTTCGCCATGGTAGCGACATGTCAATCACAAGGTAGTCCCGCCCTAAAGCATACACTGCTTTCTGGTCTATTTCCCCCCTAAATAAGACCAAAATTCACTGTTCACATTGTGTTGAAGAAGACTTTAAACTAGCGACTGAGAGCATAAACTCATTAGGAAAGTGTTTACTGAGGTAATAAATCAGCTGAGAAGTAGGGTAATTTTACCATTATTTCTAATGGGACCGGACTTCTTTTTCCAGCCAGCAGACTCGCCACCTGCTGGCTGGTAGAGGGAATGCAGGTTTCCGTCTGCATGGTTTCACTTTACGTCGTTATTTGACCCAGAGGTTGACGCTTGATTAAGATTAGAGAAATAACATTTGACAACCACTCGTCACGTCACCTCTTGATTGGCCAGCAGTGCACACCGAGATCTGCAAAACAACTGCAGGATGTTGAGTTTCTAATGTTGTTATTTATTTTTATTTTTTTGAGTTGCTGGTTCAACAGTCCGAACGTTACTTTTCACTGACCCCAGGCCATCGGGCCACCGTTATTGTCGAGCCCTGCAATACTTCGAATGGGCTGTTAATGATAACTAAACAAGCAGTTTTCTATTTCAAACATGCAAAAAGGTTATCATTGTAAGCCCTTTGATGAGAATGTGTCTTTGAAATAAGACCAGATGTTTATATGCTCTGTCAGGTGCTGCGTAACTTTCTGGGTGTTACAGTAAATATATATACACATGTGTCAGAAAACCCTTTTTCTGGCAACATTAATTGCCCACAAACCACTGGCTGCAACCACCACTTGGTTTGGTTTTGCTACTCAGTGGTGTTTAAGGCCAGGGGTCACGTGAAAATATGATGTGTGTGCGTGTCCTCTGTTTGAGTCATTTGAGAGTCACAGATTTGGTGGAGGAATGTAGGGTACCGCTTTAATGGTAAATCAATGGTTTGCTGAGTAAAGTTTTCAGAAGACACCCTCCTTGCTCTCCCTGCTAACCAGCAGACTGTAAATAGAAAATCCAGAGGGAAGATCAATACCAACTCTGCCTGTTGATGAGGAGGGAAGCTCACTGTGTGAAAGAGTGTAGAAGAGATGCACAGCATGTTATGTAGAGTAGAGGTCCTCAAATGGTATCCAAAAACCTTCCACCACGTTTTCTCTATAAAGCTGTCCTCCAGATCTTTGAGGATGGCAGAAATATACTGACTGGAATCTTCGTTCTCTTCATAACATACTGGCCGCTCTCTTCCACCTCTCTTAGGAAGAGAGAGCAGCTGTAGGCCAGTGAAATGATGTCACCTATTGCTATATGGTAACAATAGGTTTAGTTCCCCTTTCCATCTCTTCCTACCACCACAACCAACTCTCTACAACTCACTACTATGCCTCCCCTCTGCAGTCTATCAACAGAAGTGAGAGCTGAATGTGGCATGGGGGTGGGTGGCAGGACATCCATCTGTGGCCCTCTCTAGCCCTCTCTGGGCTCCACTCCTTCAGCCTTATTGTTCTCAGAGATGTAGATAACCATAACAGAAGGACAACAGGAGAACCATAGTAGAGAAAGGGGCAAAGGGGGGGATGCATCGAGGAGCTTTTGTTTAAAAAAGTGTCAGGTTTGTAGTGTGTGTGTGTGTGTGTGTGTGTGTGTTTTTATGGGGTTGTTGGTGGGGGATGGGAAGAAGGTTTTTGTGGAGTTGGCTAGTTAAGTTCACATTCCTTCGGTTTCCACTTCTTATCTCCTTCTACTGATGCCAACCACAAGACCCCAGGAAGGATTGTGTTCTGCTGTTCTTACATAGTGATTATCAGAACTTTGTTTTGTTTATTTAAAGCTCATTTTAAGGCGCTGTGTGTCTCACACTTCATTTTGTGACCTTTGGCCAAAACTTTGTGGCACTGCATTGACCGCTTCACAAGCCTGAAAATTTTAGGAGTATCAGCATGCAACTCCCTGAGGCCCTTGGCAAGATTCTATATAAAGGGGCTCTCGTACCTGATCTGGGCCCGCCTACCTGATCTGTGAGGATAGTTTATCTTCTCATCAAAGGAGGGAGTCGGGGCCCTGCGTAACTTGCACAGTGAGTATATAGGGCAATGCGCACATACACACACTGATTGTCACTTCCTCCTGGTGTTTCACATTATAAACGATAATGACTTTTTTTTAAAGAGGGGGCAAACCTAACTGATTGACTTTTCCCAGATCTAATGGTGTTTGTTCCTCCCCAGTGGACTTCTTTAGCAAGTTTAGTCTTTAAGTTTTTGAGGCGTTGTTTATTTATAATCTGCTTTAGCTTTTCCAACTTTTTGAACACAGGTGTTATAATAATAATGGTCCAGAATAATGTGAAATTGCACATTTTTTTATTAGAAAACATCAAAGCTTCTTAGGGGAGGACCCCAACCCCATGAAGCACACACAGACCATCGGGCAGTTTGGCGATAGTACTAGCATGGTTGCTGAGAAAACAGGTTTCCCCACATGGCACATCAGATGCCAGCAGATGACCTTTCAGTAGCCTTAGAGTGTGCTAGGTTTGCATGTCTTTTTTTGATTTTGAGTTCATTTGTTTCCGCTGCACTGACGCCTGCCAAGCTCCCACAGCATCTCTGTTGTACAGCACTTGCCAGCTCTGACACCACCTCTCCTGTTTGACTTGGCCTCAGAGTCAGAAATGCAAAGATTGCATTTTTGAGAAGAATCCCTCAGTGCTCTCGGTTTGTGTAACTGAGTGAAGATGTTGATGTACCAGCAGTTCTAGAGACCTAGAGGACCCAGTCATATTGATATGCTTCATAAACTTCAAACATTTGATCTATTGACAGGCATTGATGTCGTTTATGCATTTGTGATTTTTGCATTATTTCCTATTTAATTGAATTTTGGCGATTTTATAAGGAGACAAAATAAGGAGAAAAATGTACAGATGACTAAACAAGCAGTACACATGAAAATTGTAAGGGTGAATCATGGCATATTTAATGTTCCCATGTGTTTGACCGTGAGCCTTGCAAGACTAAAAAAAGTGGATTATTCAGTTAAAATTTGTTGGCAAAATTTTCCAATGTCTTGGCAATGTCTTCCAGAACCTCCCACTCTTCATTATTCAACATTTGCTCCAGTTGTGGAGGGTTATATTTAGAAGTGTTGTTGGGGAAACAACACACAATTTATACCAAATGTAGTCAGCAGCTTATTCCTCTGATTCGAATGTATTACAGCTCGTGACATTTAAAACATTATAGACCACAAACCTTTGTCTTAATTACTCCTGTCCTGTCATCGTTTATGTCAGTTCCCTTGACTCATCCTCATCCCTTGTCTCAATTTTCCCTTGCTGTCTGTTTCCTCCTTCACCTCTACATACACATTCAGCATTCATTTAAACAGCCCATTTATTTGTCCATTAAAATATGATGCCATTATTATTCGCTTCCTTGGAGTGTTCACTTCCAGCATCTTCAGTTTGAAATGTCCATATGTTTCTCTTATTGCTGTCTTTACCTGCTGTTATGCACCTGATTCTCACTACGATGGCACAGGAATGCATAACTGTCTTGCTCATTACCTACCTACCTCCAGTGTATTATCATTTTCCTGTCTTTGCCTTGCTGGGTTAATGTGGTCTGATACCATTACAACATGGATGCATAATGACATCCCAAACCTGTCCCAAGCAGGTGCATTTCATTTCTGTCCGCTTGTGAAATTAGCAAATAAGAGTCAACACAAAACTTTGTCTTGGAGCATGCGCACATAGTTAGCGAAAATGTATTCTCACAGCTTCAGAATAAAACCATTCTTGATGTTTTGAAGGGACATATCAGGCAGTGCAACAGTGTGGCTCCCCTATTTGTTTCTATAGGTTTTTGATGACAATGGAGTTCTATGGCACAAAGGCATGTGCTGTATCAGGCTGGGAGTACACAGAAAACACTTGTTAGCAGGATAAATTCATTGTTGGTTTTGGTCACACAAATATTTCCAACGTTAGCCTTTGACCAATGCAAAGAGCGATTCCTGTGCTGCTGCACTTAGACCATTGATCAAATCACTATTTCATGCTCCCAAAGTTGACTCTAAAAACATAAATGCAGGTTAATGAGAACATCTGTATCGTGTGATTGACTTCAGCATTCAGAAAGCTGGAGGCAACAGAATGTTGGTTTCTTCATATACGTGTTACACAGCACGCTGCCAGGTCTGTAACTTTAACTTTTAACTGTAACATTTGTCATCACTTCTGCAGAGCGTTGTTTTTCCTTCCACATCACAATGTAAAGCTGGCATTTTGAGGTTATTTTCAAAAAAGCACCATGATGGGTGTGAAAACATATTCTTAGTGCAAATAGAAGGGCAGAACTTGGAGAAAAAGATGCCTCTTCAGTGTTTGCAGGCTTAGTGTGGACATGGCCTTTACTGGCAGTTGTGGGCATCGGCCCCTTGTAATATGATGTTCCATTAGATTGCATCAGCCAGATTTAGAGCTTGTGTTTTTCGCTTTCTGCATCAGTTTTTTCTTCCCTCTGTCCTTAGTTGTTGGTAAATTGGAGGGCTTGGGTCTAGACTGAGCTGCATAAAGCATTGGTCTTATGTTGTGTCAGAACGTCCTGATCAACCAATTAATAAACGGTTGCGCAAATGTTTGAAAAAATCAAGTACTATGTATTTAAAGCAAATTTGTTAAGGCCCAGTTTCTCTGCCACAGATTGCAGGATTTTTTTTCATGGCCAGAAGGGAGAGTGACTCACACTCATCCGCCCTCACATTCAGAGAGTGTGAGTGCTTATGAGGAGCAAGCGGCTTGTTTGTGTGACAGTGATGTGTTCAGATAAGACATCAGAGGTGTGGTGACTGTCTATTTTCTGTCCTGCATCTTTATCTGCTGCTCCTGGACACGCACAACTCACCCACTGAACACGTTGTGTGGTTGTATTGTATCTTTTATTCAGCAGTAACCTTGCTGCATACTTGGAAACACCAATGTTATTTTGCTTAGTTAAGCCAAATTGGACACACCAAGCTAACATCCAACCTTTCATTTTTCTTCTGTAATAGTTTTTTTTGGTCAATGTTTGTACATTATCCACTTTTATACTATACTATTATATGTTCCTTCTGTCACAATACCAGTCACTACTCATTAGGGCGCAGGTATTTATTATTTTAGTAATCGAGTATTTTACAGATTATTCCATCAATTCATCGAGTAATTGGATGATTCGCTTGGCGCCCCCAGTACCAGGATCAGCTGTGTAACTTATATCACTGTACAGTCCAAACTCACAGACTAACCAATTGAATAACAATAACAACAAAAAGCCCGGTTATACATTTACAACTAAGAATTGTGCCATGCCTTTGCTAGCCTTCATCTCAACCAGCAGTGATTTACGTTAAATGTTAATGTTACCTTGTTTCAGGTCCAATACATTGACTCGATGCGTAGACTGGATGCTTTCTGCTCAGATGCTGAAGCATTGCTGTCGTGCTGTTGTAGTAGGCTAGTTCCGTTTTACAGTAGCCACACTATACAGAGTTGTGATCCCATACTTTGGACAAAGTGTCCAGACCAGAGAAATACAACAGAAAGTCTGTTGTATTTCTCTGGCCTGTCTCTTCTTTGTCCCTCACTGTTTTCTCTATTCCTCCATTTTGCAATCCGTGCTATCAAATCACGTCGTCTTCACTTGTCCAAAGCGTAAGCACGTTGTGCGACAGTTATAATCTTCGCGTGAAACAGTGCACTGTATGTAGTAATACGGATTGCTTTTTAGTAACAGAGTTACTCGAGTTTCAGCCCTCCTGCTCCACACAGCATGTCTCTAGCTCAATGTAACGCAGATACTAGCAGTGAGGAGGGAATGCTAAAACAATGTAAAGAGTGAACAGTTGAAATTTGTTTGTTGTCTTTGGTTCCAACTAGTATTTACTGTAGTGTTTTTGCATTCCGCTTTGCAGCAATCGCTTTGCAGCAATCGCTTTGCAACGGTCTCCCTTACAGCACCCAAAATACCCCAAGACAAAGAGGCAAATCATAATAATACAACTCCTTGGTTTGTATAAATTACAAAATGTATACCCCTTAAAGAGCTGCATGTGCATTACTTATCATACTGTCTAGTCTTTGAATACTTGAAAGGTAAAAATGGTGTTTACTATGTTGGCCCCGGAGATTGTTGCAGTAAAAACTGTATGTTAGCACACTTTACCTTTTTTATAATAGTAATTTTATCATTATTTTTTATACATAATAGCAAATGAGTGTTGTAGGAAATGTGTTTTATGAATACACTCTTGAAGTTGTGTAGGTGTGTGTGTGCATGCATATGTGTTGTCTTAAAGAATGAAAACATAAACTTCAAGGTCCAGATTTTACACTCTTACACTAGTTTGTGTCTGTGTGTTGGTGTTAAACAACTAAAAATGGCAGTTTGGGCAAACTGCCAGCATTGCAAAGCTCATGACGTGTAGTTTTTGTTTAGACTGTGTCTCTGTCTCAGAGGTGTTGATTCAGATCTATGGTGAATATGAAGCTGTCCTTTTGTGTTGTTGAAGTAATGCTTTTCATCTGTTGGAATCGTTGAAAACAAAATTGTAATTCTAACTCACTGTAAGACCGCATTTAAAGCGGAAAACAAAGCTGGCATGTGTCAGTTTGTTTAATTAGTCTCTATGTACCTGCCTTTTGTAAGTAAATTCAAATCTCTTTTGTTATGTGGGGTTTTAGTTCTTCATTCAACCTCTTGCAAATATGTTCACATTGGCAAGTCATTTTAATAAGTCAATTAATTTGAATATAAAATATTTTTTGCCAGGTAGCAGGGCTCACCTTGTCTCTCTGTGCTTCAGTCTCTTCCATCGCTGGAGTTTGCAGGTTACAAATGCTGGCTAAGCTGTTTGTGGCTGTTAGGCTGTCTAGACGAAGCAACATCTCACCTGACCATCCTGAGCATCTGCCCTATGCTCCAGTGAGATGAATACCCTGTGCTTGGCAGGACTATCCCCCATCAGTGGACAACAGCTCACCTAATGGATACTCTGCTCACTCCTTACTTTCATGTTCCACTCAAATCTAATTCAGGGGATTTAGTAAGGAACATAGAAGCCAGAAGCAGTTTTCTGTTTGCAGTGAGTTTGTGAAAAAATAAATAAATAATGATGTGATTATTGAAGAGTCACTATTTCTACCTCCTTAAATGTCTTAAATGCTCTGTCTTTCTCTGTTTTATATCATTCAATATCTTCAGACTTTGTGATTTCTGCCTGTTCCTCGGACAAAATAAGTAATTTAAAAATGTTGCCTTGTCATTAGTATTTTAGAACTTACTCTATTTGTGTAAAATATGATAAATAGATAATAAATAAGGGGAAATCATTGATCATAGTCCCAGCCCTAGCCCTGGTATTTCATTGATACTGGTTAAGAGCAGTACCAGTTTAGCTGTAGAATTAAGTAGAATTGGCGCATCCCTTTTTAAAAAGCTCCCATTAACATTGTAATGTGACTCCCAATTCCAATTTATAAATTCCATGCAATTCCGCTTTGATATGGAAATGACATTTTGAAGTGCGGATTGAATTAAGTCTAGGGCTGTACATAACGATTATTTTTCAAGTCGATAATTCTAACGACTAATTTTGTATATTCTAAAGAAAATAAAAGTTGCCTATTACTCTATTAACATACCAATTTATCCAAAATAAATATCAAAAACATGTCTAATCAATGAATAAATACTTTATTCAATTATCCTGATGAAGCACATTAGAATAATGACAATAGTAGCATATCTTAAAATGAATCCAATTTCCATGTAATTTATGTGTTGTAATAATAACAATAACAGACATTAATTAGGCCACTTTAATTCAAACTTTAAATGCTTCTGACGTGGATTTATTTCAATATTGAGTAATTCAGTATGATAATCAAATGTATTTCTGCATAAGTGTGGGACAAAGAAACCAACTGAAACGATTGACAGACTGTGCAAACAGTCACAGACCGTCTGTACCATTAGATTCAGCTGTTTTTTCGCTCATTGGTGGCCGATAAATAAACAGAAATAAGAAACGGCCGAACGTTAGATGACATACAGTGTAATGTTATGTTACCATGACAGCAGTGGGCCAAAATTTTAACATGAAGGCGATGAAGAAATACTTAGAAAATACACTTTAACGGACTACGTGTCCTCGTGCTGATAATGTGCCGTGCTTGTGTGGAGACAGAAAGTAAACACGATTTGCGGTGTTGCCGTCAGTGCTCCGGGATACTTTCGCTTCATGTGTTCATGCTGCTTCACGTATTTGTGGACAGCAGTTGTGCTGCAATGAAGCTATTTCCAATTCACAGAGCTCACGGAGCAGCTCTTTGTTGAGTGTCTGTCTGAAATACTCCCAAACTTTAGACGTCGAAGGCGAGGTCTTGTAGACAGAATCCAGGAGATGTTGCTGTGGATGCTGCTAAAACTGTCATTTTGATGTGGTTGAATGCCAGAATTGGACCAGTAAATTATCCTGCTTATGCCGGTCACACACAGTAAAAAGCAGAGGAAGGAATTTATACTCTCTCATAAATAAACAAGTGACATGACAACATGGAAATTGATGGATCTATGCTCCATTTCCAAGATATGATAAAGCCAGAATATATTTTTTATGTACTACGTTTGCACCTTGTTCTTATAATGGAAAATATTGTCTAACGTTGGCTCCTTTTGGCACTTGTGGGAGGTTTTTTTCACCTGGCTTTGCTGTCATGTAGATCATGAGCTTGGTTCGGCTGTCCCTCTTGTACTGGTGTGATGTAGAGCACCGGACCCTGAATAAGCTGAAATAAACAATAGGAAGTCTAATTTGTTATCTGTCTCTCTCCCCTGAGTTTGATAGTCCAGTTTTTAAGCCCAGAGTGGAATACTACGTTTTGGCATCAGCAAATGGTTGCCACCCCACTGTCATGAATTAAAGTGGCAAAGCCACTAGTCAGTTTCTTAAATCCTGTATGTGTTTGTATGTTTGCTCCCACAAACAGGTCATTGAGTTCAGCCAAGGTGTTAGTATCAGACGTTTACACCAACTCGTTGTTTTTCTTTCAGACCAGTGAAGCTCCAGTTTCATCATCTAGCTGTACTTTTTCCCCTGCAGAATGACTTGACTGTGACCTCATGCTTAGTTCACCTGTGCTCCAGTTGGCATTTTATTCTCAAACTTTCCAATGCTGTGCCTCACATAGCCAACTGGGGTGAGCTGCAGAGAAACGAGGTCCTGCATGGCAGTGGAAAAAAAGCACAGCACCTGTCACAGAAGCCTGAGGGCAACAGAGGGGGAAAAAAATAAAATAAAATAATAAAAAATTATATATTTATTTATTTGTAGTTTGTATGCTTTGTTGGAGCTGCTCTTATGTCCACTCTTAAATAGCAGTGTTGCAAACTGATCTGCAACCAGAAAGTGGTATAAACTCCCTAAATACAGAATTATTTCGTACATTACATTTATTCATTTAGCTGACTCTTTTATCCAAAGTGACTTACAATTGCTATACATGTCAGAGGTCACATGTCTCTGGAGCAACTAGGGGTTAAGTGTCTTGCTCAGGGACACAATGGTGGATGGGTCACAGTGGGGTATTGAACCCGTGTCTCTCACACCAAAGGCATAGTTTTATCCATTGCGCCATCACCACCCCATTGTAGCATACAGTACAAATCCTAGTACTGTACAGTAAGGAGGGGTATTGGTAGAATTTTAGATAGATAGTGATCTTAATTGCTGTTCACTGGAAAGTTTGGAGAATTAAATAGCGTCTGTACTTGTGTCTGTGACCTAGACCGCTGGCTGTCTACATTTGGTAGGCTTATAGGAAAACAGCAAGCTGTCTCCTCTAAATGAAGGGTGTGTGTGTTTTAAAAGCAGTGACTCAACACATGCGCAAATGTAGTTGTTTCTAAGATGTGCAACACATCTAATTTAAGGAAGCATTTGAATGAGCATAACATTCTTCAAGAGCAGAGTGGCTTCATTTTGACTGTAAGAAGACAATCAGACAATCACGTCCAGTGCATGAAAAACATTTAAATGGATGGCAGCTGTGACCTCCCCCGAGCTTTTTTTATTCCAGTTCTTGCAAATTTGGAGCAGCTCCTGATTTAATAATAGAAACTAGTTACCGATATCTGCTGTCTCAGGTTGTCGATAATGATTGTGCCTTGTTTATATGTAAGCTAACAATTTTTATATATATATATACATACACAGACACACAATAAGCTGTTTGACAAAATACAGGTGAATGAATGTGGTCGTGGTCAGGGTCAATTGAAGTCAGCAAGATATGTTCCCACTTTTGGCACAGACCAGACGTTAAAGACAAAACATCACAGTGGAGCGCATTCTTGTTGCTGTGAAACATAAGGTGGATAGCAACTGCCTTGTGTCCTGCCCACTTTCATAGTTTGAGAATGGTAGGGGGTGTGTGTGTGTGAGAGAGAGAGTGGATGGGAGATCTGGTGTGTCCAATGGAGCTGGATCTGTACGTGATCAGGAATGAGATGAGGCAGATCTGCTCCTCACCTGTCCTGTAGAGAGGGGTAATACATACAGACACACCCACACACAGTATATCAAGGCAAGCCTGGCCCGAGTGCTGGCGGGATAATCTGATGAATATCCCTAGCAGCATGTGTGCCCACCTGTTAGTACAGCCCCTAGTTCCCACTTCAATCACTACCACATTACTTGGGGGGGTGGGGGGTGTAATTGGTGTGGATTTGTGGATGAGTGTGTAAGCGTGGCTCTAGGAATGTAAAGCTAGCAAGTATGAAACCGTTTACTGTTGAGGGGGGGAAACTATAGGAGAGTATAGGGTAAAGTGATGCATGTGGCATTGCTAATTGAACCTTATAGATTTGGAGATGTGGAGGTTGTATTCTCAAACATATGCCACATATATTGCCTTTGCCAGAAGCTCATACAGGTATATGTTAGGGTTGAGGCATGTGTGATTGAGTATGAACAAGGAGGTCTAGTGTTCCCAAGACCAAAGAACCTTCTAGGGTTTCTCCACAACGCTGTGTATGACCATATCTAGGCCAGCCAAACCACTGAGCTACTCACTGCTAGTTCTCTGGAATGTGACTAAAGCAGACACTGTTTCACTCCATAACCGAAATTTCCAAACACCAAGAAGCAGGTCTTACTCCTGGTGGTATGGTTTTAGACACCAGCAGCTGAGTTGTATAAATAATCATTATGGTGCTGGTGAGGATGGCGGGTCAGTATGGTTGCTGACCAGCTGCTTTCCCTCATGTGTTTTCTTTTCAGAGAGCCTTTTTCTGGCCGGGCTGGTTGTCCCAAGCCAGCTCAAGAAGGGAAAGAAATGGGATACTGCACAAGTTGTTGTTTTGCGCAAAATCCACCAACACCGAAACAATGTAATGTTATAGGCGTTCTAAAATAGTGTCGTTTCTGATGCATGGAAACTGTGGTATGTAACTGATCGGAGTTTGCTAACATTCAGCTTATATAGCTCAGCAGGTCAGGCAAGCAGAGTTGATGGTAGGGTTGGGCCATAGACGATGCCTTCGTCTATCGGCTATGGCTGACAGATGGTCGATGGTTGAGCAGGCCATTGTGATTGTAAAACCTGCCCCCCCCCCCCGGCAAAAAAATCGAAGTCGCCTAAAAAACAGAACTCATTTTTCCGTATTTTTCCACACGTGATCCGTTATCATGGTAGCAGGTGACCGCTGGACCACGACATGTAACGTCATAGGCTACCAAGCTTTAAAGCCTAGTTTACACTACGCGATTTTTAGCCCGATTTGCCGCTCCCGAGCTCATTATATGTGAACTACACAACACATCAAAACGGCTCCCAGACACATTTCAGACACATCCACGCCGACGTCTGCCGTATCTAGCATACGAAATATCTGGAGGAGTCGGCCAACTTGACATTCCACATCCAGCCAATGAGAGCAGGCAGCTGGCAAAGCAGGCAGCTACTTTTTCACCACAAAACACTTTTTACTCACCTCCAGCTCTCTCTGTAGCTCAAACGATCTCTGCTACCTGCGTCTGCTAATCCATTCTTTGAGTTTACTGAGAACCCTGACAGCAGCAAGGAGGTTGGATAGATGGAGAAGTGGGAAGTGATGGATAAAAAAAAAAAAAGCAT
>NW_024042162.1:0-26273 GCF_014851395.1 Micropterus salmoides | reverse complement strand
TAAGAAAGATGTTTAATTTGAGATACTGTCTTTATTTCTTAAGTCCAATATATTTGCTCTCTTGTACCTTTGAGACCTTTGCCTCAAGAGACCTTTGTCTTTGTATGGTTAATCATGCTCAGCGTGTTCAGTAAGTATGTCTCCTATATGTATTCCATGATGACATCAAGATATCATTTTAATCAGGAAAGAAGGCACTATTTCCCTCCCCTGGTTGCGTGTCGAAGTGTCCTTGGGCAGATACTGAACCCCGAATTGCCTCTGGCGACTATTCCGCCAGTGTATGAGTGAGTGTGAATGTTAGTTTCCGTTTGAGCTCTTAGGCTTAGTGTATGAATGTGTATGACTGGTGAATGCAGATTAGTGTAAAAGCGCTTTGAGTGGTTGAAAAGACTAGAAAGGCGCTATACAAGTACGGAGTTTACGGAGCATTATTTGTCTATATGTCACCAGCCATTGTGAAAATGAAAGCAACCTCAGTTTGAGACCAAAAGAACAGAAGCAAGGTTTTCTTTGTAAGATGTGACAACCCGTGTTTGATGTCTTTTCTGCTTTTGTGTGTGATTATTATTTGTTTTACTCATTTTGTCTAGTTTTTAAATTGAGACCTACTATATTTGGTCTTTATGCATATGCATGAAATAGAAAAGATTATCAAACATAGTTTGTTGAATCTACATGATATGTTTTATAATTTGACTTGATATTTTTATTGTTAATTTGTGACTAGAAAGGGGTCTTGCAACTACTGAATGTAATTACCTATAACAAGGGATATATGTAAGAATGCAAGAACCAATCAATTGATGGCTAAATTCTGGCAGCCAATGAACGTTTGGGAAAGGGAGTATAAATAAGTCCCTTAAGAACCCTATGAAATTCATGATATTACAGTTACCTACATACACGTATATTAATTAAGTATAGTGTATTATAATCCTTATGCGCACCACAAACATTAAGAACCCTATGAAATTCATGATACAGTTACCTATATACAACATTTAATTAAAGTATACTGTATTATAATCCTTATGCCACCACAAACATTTAAGAACCCTATGAAATTCATGATATTACAGTTATCTGTATACAATAAATTAATTAAAGTGTAGTGTATTAAATCCTTGCTAATATGATGGGACAATATATAGATTTGAAGCAGATATGCGAGAATCTTGCTTCCTTGGAGTAACTTGTTGATTGTGTGAGACTTCAACTGTTCTGGGGTTATCTTTTGACATCGCCCACCATGGGGCCACAGCGGTGCAGTCACAAGTCTATTTCAACGAAACACCTTAAGCCCTATTAGTTGATCAAAGTCTCAGAGAGTTTGAAGTGACCAGCACTGACCAGATGTTTTCTTTCAACATTGCCTGCCATAAGGGCTGCAGTACTGCAACAACAAGTCTATTTCAACAAAACACCTCTAACCCAATAGATTCATCTGAGTTTTCAAGAGATTGTCCACAGCACATGTTCACTAGCAATGTAACAATTGCACTTTAACAGAACAGCTGAACAATCAACCATAAGAGTTATTTGCTGTAGCTTGTCAATGATTTGTCTGGTCTCAACGCCATCAAATTAAACTGTCCCTTCACTTATGGTTTCAATAGTAAACCGTCATAGGAATGACAATTACCGGCAAAAAACATTATATTCTAACCAGAAACATTTAAGAAAACATGAATTACAAAGCATCTTTTTTATTTCATACAAATAGGAGTTTTTTAGTAATGTTTAATTTTTTCTGAGGGACGGCCTTTAAAGCTGATAGGCTAAGGTCCTCAAATTCCACTGGAAGCCGTGGAAATCTTGCTCTGTCTTGTGTTTTGCCTGCAATATCTTAATTATTAGCTAGTAAACTAAAAATACGTCAGATGTGACACATAACAAACAGAAGTTTAAATGGATTGATGATAAAACCGAGTTTGCATTCTCTATCTGACAGCTGTGCGTAACTCTGGACCAAAGTCCGGTTTTACCCTGCAACACATGAGCATCTAGATCCGATGTTGTTTTATCCCTTCCTATCTTTAATCTATACTATATATAATGTTATCAGGTAGAAGTAAACTAAATGATGGTTTTATTTTCTTCAATCGTGGTTAAACTGTCTTATAGCAAATGATAATGACATTTAAACTCTCAATAACAAAATGTTTCAAATGCGTGCCTGATTATTTTTCGTTCTTGTTTTAAACTCTCAGTAACAAAATGTTTCAAACTTCTTTCTTATTTTTCGTTCGCATTCCTCCTGAATAGTGACATCACTGAACGAAGGGGGACCCACACACACTACGACAATACGGGATGACCCCTGGATTCCCCCCGTTTGCAAAGAGAGTAAACCAAATGCATTCCATCTGTGTTTAAACATGTATTTAGGTTACACAAACAGTCCACGCACTTAACAACGATGGCGATGAGTTAAAAGAAATAGCCCGTGACTTGTTGTAAACAACAATGAAATAGGCTAGTGTTATTTTTCGTTCGTTTTAAACGCTCTGTAACAAAACCGATTCATATGTGTGAGTATTATTTATCGTTCTTGTTTAAAGCTGATTATGCATGAGAACACCAAAATATAAGGCTCTCGAGGAGAAGTGACGTCAATCGATATGCATATTATTACGGGGTTGATCCACTTTATAGCTTTGATGGGTGCAAGAATAGGATACGTCCCCCACATATAGACAGGTTTTCTAGCGATCCATCGTTAATGTGTTGTGTATGATTTCTGCTAAGTTTCTCATGGAGGGAGAGAGTAATGCCCCCATACACCTGTTAAAAGCAGGTGCCTGTCGGCTTGCGCTGAAAGAGCGAATGTAGAAAACCTAACATCCGTCTGATCAACGTAAGATCAGACACGGGGTAGATCCCTTTTTTATCTTTGATAGGGATGTTGATATTGACAGCCTGTCAATAGCCAGACAGTTGCCGGTTTGACATGAACGCATGAAGGCGGATGTATATTCACCGCAGTCTAACTCTGCATAGACCATAATGTCAGACTAACAGGTATTGCAGGATAAAACTGTGAAAGTAGTGCGTAGATACTTTATCTTTATCATTGTAATATGGGGTACATTAGTCTATGTGATGCGGTGTTGTCTTGTCGGTGTTATCAGGAACTAAATATTACGAGGAGCAAACGGTATAGTCAGTGAAAGGGGTGGATTTATGCATGAGAACACAAAACAGATGGCTCTCACAAGATGTTTACAAATGCAGGCGTGATTATTTTTTGTTCTTATTTTAAACTCTCGGCAACAAAAATGTTTCAAATGCATGCGCTCGTTCTCCGCAGGAAAAGAGGCGCCGGAGCTCCACGCCCTTTATAGCCGATCTGCAGGAACGGGGCATTCCTCCTGAGTAGTGACGTCACTGGCCGAAGGAGGACACACATACGCAAGACAGGATGACCCCTGTACTAATATGGATTCCCCCGTTTGAAAAGAGAGTAAACCAAATGCATTCCACCTGTGTTTAAACATGTATTTAGGTTGCGCAAAACCGTCCACTCACTTAACAACCATGGCGATGAGTTAAAAGAAATAGCCCATGACTTGTTGTAAACGACAATGAAATAGTGTTATTTTCCATGAAAAAACAGCGAATCACATCCATACCAGCGTATATAGTATAGTATGAAACTATGCCCTAGTGTTTGCTCGACTGTTGCATTGAAAACGGCATAAATTTAAATGTAATTTGTCCTCCTGTTCATCTTGAGAATAAATTGTACTGCATACAAGTAATTAATATGATTCCTGGTTAAAAGGTCCAACACATTTGAGGTGTTCTTTTGTAGAAACAGAATCTCCGCTTATATTTATTATCCTCAGTCATGGTTCTTTTTGTGCGCCACATATTATCTTAAACTATGTTGGGGGTTTTTGTTTGTTTGTTTTAATTTTTTATAGCAAACTTCAAGGAGAATCAATCAAACAAGTGTATTTAGAAAGGCTTTAGGCTTTAAGCTATACTACTCAGAGGTAATATTTTGATATATTTACACAGTTGTAGGACTATTCACTTCAATGTGATTTCAGCTGAGATAGATGTCACCCTATCTACTATCCTAACAACAGGAGACAATTTTAAGTATCTGAGAAATAAAAAGGCTTTCGAACAAAAAAATAAAACATTTGCCACAAGACTTAAATTCGTGTACATGAAACACAGAGTTTTTCCTGATCTGAGAACTTTACCATACCATGGCTGTTAGGGAGACTGATGGTTTTGATTTTAGACTACAACATCCTTTTAGTCTAATTGTGTTAGGTCCTTCAAACAGCGGTAAAACATATTTTGTGAAAATGTTGATTGAAAATGCCGATAAGCTCATTTCAAACAGATTGAAAATGTTGTATATATTTTTTCGTGTTGGAAACCATTGTATGACCAGTTATTGAAAATTAGAAATGTGAATTTCGTTGAAGGCTTGCCATCTTCTTTATGTGATGATACATTGTTGCCTTTAGATAAAAACAATTTGTTCATTATTGATGATTTAATGAGTGATACTAGCAATAACATTGAGGTCCAAAATGTGTTTACAAAATATGTGCATCATAGAAATTTAAGTTGTTTATAACTAGTTCATCATTTTTTTATGGATTGTTTCGACGACACCACGAGTGTTCCTTACGGTTACTTGATGATTGATTTTAAAGCTAAGACACCTGATGATTTCAGACTCAGAAGTGACTTGCTTTCAGACCTGCCTGTTGTGTATGTGTATATGTTGTGTGTATGAGAAAGTATAAACATGTCTGATCGCATTAAAAGAAACCTGTCTTTACTGCAAACTATGCATGGAGCATCTCCATCTCAGAGAGTGAATATTATTAAATCTGTATCACCAGACCTTTTAGTATCATTATGTGAAATATCTTACAATATTTTAAAAGGTAAAATTCCTTTAAATAAGACAGTATCAAAAATTTAAAAAGAAGAAGGCGGGGATTAGACTACTCGCCAATCAAAAGGTTTGCGCTTCAAAGAAAAGAAGACGCTGCCTAAACAGTGTGGCGGTTTTCTTCTCCCCCTGAGTATCGCTGTGCCTTTTATAACGAGTCTTATTGCTTCAAGACAAACTTAGATGACTATGGAGTATGCACAAAAATGTTTCTGGTATCTAAACAACAGCTTGATCTTTTAAGAAGACCTCCGGCACACAAGTCTATTCGAGAAACTGTGACCTGGATCATGCTATAAAAGACATTCTGGATCAAAGACTGAAGATCTTCATGAAAAAGCAAAAAAATATTCCATTGCATTGCAGAGATTTCTCACCATGGTAAAACAAGGAGAAAAAGACCAGAACACACTAACTTTGTCAATGCCGGATGAGGATTTTCACTCTTCAGAGCAGAAGAATCAAGAAGGAAGAGATTTTGTTTTTGAAGAAGTTTTAAAAAACATGCCAAAAAACAGCAGGAATAAAGCTCAGCATATTTTGGATAAAATGTAATTTATCTTAAATACTTGGACACACTGGTTACATTCTGCATAATTATTTTGACCACATACAACTGAGGGTCATATTTTTTTCACAAATTTGCACACCATAAAATAATTGCATGACCATTTATTACTATATTTAGTCATTACATTGTCATAAGATAACCCTCTATCCATATGGTAAAGAAAAAACACACAATGCTGACCGCACACTACAGAATCCACATCTTGCACTTAACAGACTCTAACACACTCTAACAGAATGTTGCGTGGACTTACAATTACTGTTGAGAAAGACAGAAAAGGATTCAGGAAAATGTGAGTATACCGGAGAGTTCCCAAAACTGTCAAAGAATGATCCCACACCCTGCTTGTCAATATAGATAGTGACCCAGTGTTGTCCTCCCAGGTGGGAGGGGTCTGTGTTTACCACCAACATGGCGGGTCTCTTTTTAATAACTGACTTAGGAAGTTGGTCACTAGCAAATACTCCAAGAAAGACGCCTTGCTTCACTACCTTATCAAGTACTTTTCGTTCTATCGTATTCATACTATTGTTTGTTAAAGTTAGAAAAAGTCAATGAGAACCTGTCTTCTTGATGATATCTCAATTATAGAATCATATGTGGTGTAAATGACCGCATTTATTGTGCGTTGACACTACCGTTTTTAATGAGCGACATATGGTCTCCGCATCCTTCATCAGGGCTCAGGTTAAAATAGAGCAGACTGTATCCATTACAAAATTCGTTGTTGTTTTTAAGATACTTTCCATAGTCCAACTGATGATACTCCCTGATGGCATTCCCTCTGGTAAAGTTGGGTTGAAAGGTTTTTGAAGGATATTGTTGGCCGTCAATGTATAAACATAAAAACTCTATATCATAATGGTTAAATGTAAATGGGTTATGTGCATAACTACCTGTAAATGCCTCATGATCTACAAATCCTACTAAAGTAAATTTAGGTATTTGTCCCAAGAATATATTTTCTTGATTACAAACACGAGTGCCCATTGGGACGCTAAAATTTTTAAGACAGACTCTGTCTATGGGATATTTAACATTGCCATGCGTTAATGCCTTAGCGTGTGCTAGCTTAACAGCCGGAGATGCGGTGACTTTCTTTACAAACAGGCTTTCTGACATAATGTTAACCCGAAAGTCGTCTACAGTGTTGCGCATTAAGCAAAATTTGTTTTTAGCTCTTATGAATTTTATCTTGAGGTCTACTCCATTTATCATTAACTTGTCTTGAAAAAACATTACCTCCACTACGTGGCCGCCTTGTGTGTACTCCAATCTTTTAACTAGTCCCTCATTGCGTCCTCCAGCCGTTGCAGAGTCTGATAATGCTGCTAGAGGAGGGAATTCGACGTAGACGCATTTCTCAATACTTGTTTGTGTTAACGGCACCATAAACAGGTCTAGCTCCGACTTAACGCACTCTTGTGACAGGCTATGTACCAACGACATTCTCGTTAGAAAATGTCTCGTCTTCTGACGTTTTGTCGACTTGCTTCTCCTTGCTTGTTTATTTTTTCTAGTCTTAGTATGGGTCTTCTTATTTGTTGTTCGGCTACGCCTCTTTGGTGGGGAACTCCCTCTTTTCCCAGGAGGTCGTTTTATTGGTCGGGGAGCCACGACCTCTATACCCGGCCCCTCTTGACGGCTGTTCATGACGTTAGTAATAACATCCGTAGCTATGTTTTTAGCAGCTGTCTTTAAATGAGGGGCAACAAATGTAAATCCTTTCTTGAATAAGGGCAATGCTAATCTAAACAGACCCCTTGTGAGAAGGGTACATGATGCTCTCTTTATATCTCATGTAACTTGTGTTGCAATACTTAGTTTGTGAGGCTTAGATAAGAGGAAGTTATGTTGACACAAACATACCATACATTGTGATTCAATCATCCACACCCAATCACAAGCACACACATCCATATCACTAATCACACGGACACACAGACACACCACTGGGTACAGTTACCTCTATAAATTGTCAGGCTGCATAGGAAGAGACAGACTCCTCTGCTTACTGCTTCAGAGTAGGCTCTGTGTTGGTGTGAGGAGTCTCCAGATATATATCTGCAATTGCTTTTGGTTTGGTAATAAAGGTCTCAAAACTTAAGGCACTGTCTCATCTGATCTCTTCTCATCAACGGACCCGGTGAAGTCGGCATACTTCAACAGCCTAAAGATATCCCCTAACCCTGCACCATACTGAGCACTGAGCCCGCTGTATCCTGGTAAATCACCACCCACTTGGGCTGTATAAAATGCAACATACTTGTCCACATTGTGAGCATATGGATGGTACATGTTTGCTCCTTGTCTAATACTGATATTTTACGGATCGAAAGTGTAGCTATTATCACTTTGCCGTACGTAAAAGGGATATGTTGATTCTGATCTGTCTTGAGAGAAATCTCGATACTTTCAATGTGTGTTTTGCAGAGCCTCAGATAGTGTGGTCTGTCATAAGTATTTGTGATCATATGGTTGTTTGGCCCTGATATATGTACTGTTCTTAAAAGAGGGAGGTAACTATCTCCTACCGTTTGATGATCAACAATATCCGTATAAACAAAATATATTATACATCCCTACATCTGTGTCAACACTGTCATCAGTCTTCTGATGAAAACAAATTCCATGTTTTTGGATATTGTATTGCTATCAAACCCACCTCGTATGCTGTTTTAAAGTGTAAAGGCTTTGATAGTTTTGTTCTAAAGTTTGCTATTGTATTGCTCGGGTAAAATAATGCAGACGAGTTGCTGCGCAGGGTGACAAAAAAATCCTCTGTATCCATTTATACGTGTGTTTGTAATCTGTTAAGGTAGCTGAATGACCTGTTTTTCCAAAATCCACGAGTTAAATTTATCTGGCCATCCGACCCATTTTACTAACACCATGTCCCGGCCTTGTCTTTTCTTTCTAGATAAAATCTTTTCTATTTTAAATGTTTTGTTTTTATCTATAATAACTTTTTCGTAACTCTTTAGACGTGATGGTGTAGCCTTTTTGTTGCTCTGGGGTGCCCTTCCTGGCATTTTGAATGATAGAATCGTCTTTGCACGATCTAAAAAAGATGTAGGATTCTGGATCGTAGACTTCAAGGTCTGTCTCTACACGGTAGAGCTCTCCTGGCACAGACCCGTACCATTGTGTGGTATAGACTCCTTCTGAAGCACTCATATCTTTACAGACTTTGTTTCTGAAGTAATTCCAGTCTTTGGCTGAAAAACTAATGTGCGGTGTGCTTTCATGAAGAAAAATTTCATCAAGCTCTCTTGTATAAAGATGAACTTTTCCGTGCTCAAACAAGAATTTCAATATTCTAAAATCTTCCACCGCCCATTCAAACTGAGGCGCACAAGCCTTTCGGTCCAGAAAATCAGCCATTGTGGTTGGGGGAGTCTTCTTTCTAGGATCCATACTCATTGCAACAGGATCTATAATTATAAGTCGTTTTGGAGTCATTACTCCTAATTGATTACCTGTGGCGTCCATGATTGTGATGCTGCAAAGATGGCACTGTTGTTCTGCACGAAGATAGCTCTGTCCAATATGGATTCACCCAAAAATCATTCAGTCACACTGTTCCACGCTCTCGGTCCGATGTAAGTCAAAAAAACTTTTTGCTAAAGCCACTCCCAAACATCCGCTTTTAGAGGATAACACCGGACATCCCGTATACACAAACCCCACTTTTCACACCCGTCTTCACCTTTTGGTGATCGACCCACCACCACCGCTAATAGAGGATAAGGCCGGACATGCCCTAATACAAACACCCATTTTCACACCCCCATGTCTTTGTTGTTCAACTTTGCTATGACCCCCAATCCTTTTTAGGGCCCGAGCACGACCGTGCGAGGTCCCTATTGAATTTGCTCGGATTATTAGGGCCCGAGCACGACCGTGTGAGGTCCCTATTGAATTTGCTCGGATTATTTTTATTGCGAGGTCCCTATTGAATCTGCTCGGATTTTTTTTTTTTTTTTTTTTTTTCTGCAAAGTAGGCCCAAATGACATGGCCTAAACATACTCGAAAACTCACCAAAATTTGCAAACATGTCAGAACCGGTGAAAAATTTCGTATTCTACAAGTTTCGCACATGGGCGTGGCAAAATGACTCGCTAGCGCCACCTTGAAAATTGGAAATGATTAGCCCCTCGTTCACGTTCAACCTACATGTACGAAATTTTCTGGGGACATGTATCGTATCAAGACGCACAAAAAAGCCTCAAGAACCCATAGCCTAAAGTCAACAGGAAGTCGGCCATTTTGAATTTTATGGCCATTTTTGGATGATTTACACACTTCGTACTTTAACGAACTCCTCCTAGGGATTTAGTCGGATCGACGTCAAATTTCTGCTGTGCCTTCTAAAGGCATTGACGATGAAAAGTTGTGCTATTTGCGAGTTTTCGTCAATGGGCGTGTCCGTGGCGTCGATGATTCGCAATGAAACAGGAAGTTGTTGTAACTTCAGTGTACATGCTCACATCTGGACCAAACTGTACATGTAGGATGAGAGTCCCGCCCTGAACACATGTACATGCCGACATTCACCCACAGTCATAGCGCCACCTGCTGGCAACAGAAAGTGACCTTTAACGAAGCAGCCCCCGCCGCACGTTTCACCTACGTGCACGAATTTTCTGTGGTACGTGTATCTTGTCCAGACGCACAAAAAAGCCTCTTGGAGCCATAGCCTAAAATCAACAGGAAGTCGGCCATTTTGAATTTTACGTCAAATTTTGGATGATTTACACACTTCGTACTTTAACGAACTCCTCCTAGGGATTTAGTCCGACCGACCTCAAATTTGTGCTGTGCCTTCTAAAGGCATTGAAGATGAAAAGTTGTGCTATTTGCAAGTTTTCGTCAATGGGCGTGTCCGTGGCGTGGCGTCAAAGATCAGCTCTTCGCCATGACACGGAAGTTGTCGTAACTTCAGTGTACATGCTCACATCTGGACCAAACTGTACATGTAGGATGAGAGTCCCGCCCTGAACACATGTACATGCTGACATTCACAGACAGTCATAGCGCCACCTGCTGGCAACAGGAAGTGACTTTTAACGAAGCAGCCCCCGCCGCACGTTTTACCTACGTGCACGAATTTTCTGTGGTACGTGTATCTTGTCCAGACGCACAAAAAAGCCTCTTGGAGCGATGCCCTAAAATCAACAGGAAGTCGGCCATTTTGAATTTTACGTCAAATTTTGGATGATTTACACACTTCGTACTTTAACGAACTCCTCCTAGGGATTTAGTCCGACCGACCTCAAATTTGTGCTGTGCCTTCTAAAGGCATTGAAGATGAAAAGTTGTGCTATTTGCAAGTTTTCGTCAATGGGGTGTCCGTGGCGTGGCGTCAAAGATCAAGTCTTCGCCATGACACGGAAGTTGTCGTAACTTCAGTGTACATGCTCACATCTGGACCAAACTGTACATGTAGGATGAGAGTCCCGCCCTGAACACATGTACATGCTGACATTCACCCACAGTCATAGCGCCACCTGCTGGCAACAGGAAGTGACTTTTAACGAAGCAGCCCCCGCCGCACGTTTCACCTACGTGCACGAATTTTCTGTGGTACGTGTATCTTGTCCAGACGCACAAAAAAGTCTCTTGGAGCCATAGCCTAAACCAACAGGAAGTCGGCCATTTTGAATTTTACGTCAAATTTTGGATGATTTACACACTTCGTACTTTAACGAACTCCTCCTAGGGATTTAGTCCGACCGACCTCAAATTTGCTGTGCCTTCTAAAGGCATTGAAGATGAAAAGTTGTGCTATTTGCAAGTTTTCGTCAATGGGCGTGTCCGTGGCGTGGCGTCAAAGATCAACTCTTCGCCATGACACGGAAGTTGTCGTAACTTCAGTGTACATGCTCACATCTGGACCAAACTGTACATGTAGGATGAGAGTCCCGCCCTGAACACATGTACATGCTGACATTCACCCACAGTCATAGCGCCACCTGCTGGCAACAGGAAGTGACTTTTAACGAAGCAGCCCCCGCCGCACGTTTCACCTACGTGCACGAATTTTCTGTGGTACGTGTATCTTGTCCAGACGCACAAAAAAGTCTCTTGGAGCCATAGCCTAAACCCAACAGGAAGTCGGCCATTTTGAATTTTACGTCAAATTTTGGATGATTTACACACTTCGTACTTTAACGAACTCCTCCTAGGGATTTAGTCCGACCGACTCAAATTTGTGCTGTGCCTTCTAAAGGCATTGAAGATGAAAAGTTGTGCTATTTGCGAGTTTTCGTCAATGGGTGTGTCCGTGGCGTGGCGTCAGAGATCAAGTCTTCGCCATGACACAGGAAGTTGTTGTAACTTCAGTGTACATGCTCACATCTGAACCAAACTTTACGTGCTTGATAACTCTCCCACCCCTCTATGGAGGACCGATCCTGACACAGTCAGAAATAAATACAGAAATAAATAAATGCTCAATAAAAAATAAGCATCCAATTAAATACACAAAAAAATAAAGTAAATAAATAAATGTAGTAATTAAATTATACAAGGAGACATAAATGTATATATTTTAATTAGTGCCTTTACTTATTCACCTTTGTTATAATTACCTTATTTTGTTATATCTTCAACTTTATTTATTACTAATTTTTTTAATGTATTTATTTATGTGTGTGTTTTAATATTTTTGTCTGTTTTATTCTTCCTTTGTATTTTTTACCTTATTTATTTTCACCCATGGTATTTATTTCTGCCTGTCTTTTTAAATTTCTGTCTCATTATGCAAATGAGGAGGGGCTGTGTCTCAAGGGGTCATCTTCTCTGCTATTGGTGGACCAGTCAGACAGGAGAGCTCCTACTCTGCCTGCAGACATCAACGATCTTGCCCCTCACACAGTCAGATGGCTTCCTTCAGTGCGCTGAGGTGTTTAACAACTCTGAAGACAATACTACCAGCAATGTCTTCCTTCTCTTTTCACGTAGACGCTCCGACAGACAGTGCTTTCAGTTTGCTGCATGCATGGACACAGAACTGCGGTATAGGGAGAAGCACACGGTCAGCTGGCTGCAGCTAAATCTGGAGTGCACTCGTATTCAATTCTGTATGGTAAATTCAGTTTTAACGGAGCAGAGCGAGCTGACAGGCAGAGTTAGAGACTTTTTCTGTCCGTTTCTCTCTTTACAAAGACGCATGTTGCAGTCAGAGTCTTCTCTGACATACAACACAATTTATCAAATTACACAACGGATATACAGTATGAAAATAAGATTGATTGGATTATACTCACAGGAAGTATAAAACCTGTTACATGCGTCTATTAAAAGTAAAGTAACACAAAAATGTCAGGGAAATTACTTTACTTAGATTTAAGTACTGCAGTTGTACATTTGAAATACCTTCCTACCTTTCTGATAGGAAGCCTTCTTGAGGTGGTATAAAACATTTCTTCTTATATTCTGATTTGAGTTGTGGACAACTATGACCACATGAATTAAAAAAATTAAACATTTCACTGCCCAAGTCAGCTATAACACAAGTCTTGTTCATCAGACTACATGCTGTACAGTATTTGTGGACAGATTTTGTCCCAGGATTTATTATGCATTTCTTCTTCTTCGTTGCATGATTTAGAATAATAAGGTGAGAAATGGGTCTGTTCTGAGTTCATCCTGCACTGCAGCAGCTAATAAAGTCCATTTAATCCCAAAACGCTTTTCTTTTAGGCAGGCTGGAGCAGAAAACAACTCACCTTTCTCAAGTTGTACAGTAATGTCACATGTGTATGAAGGTGGATCAAAAAGCTAATCTTAAATGTCAAAGTAGAGAGGAGCCTAGTAGGCCTATTTATTTTCATTCATTACACAATATGAATAAGCTATGCAGACAGTTGTAAAGAAAGAACATCTTTTTCTTCTGTTCTCTACTTGTTATAGTTACACAGTATTAGGGGTGTGGGCTGTATTAAAAGTATCCACTGTTCTCCCATGCTCTAACACACAGTAACGATGAAATGTGTGCTGTTCTCACATTCTTCCTCTGTATGTACACATAAACAACAAGGCAGGGAAATATAAAAGGAATTTATTTTATTGTTTGGGTACATTATTGTTCAGTGTACATGTTCACATCTGAAACAAACTTTACGTGCTTGATAACTCTCCCACCCCGCAGACATCTACACGTCAATACCGATTTATATTCATAGCGGCAAGTGCTATGTAGCTCCACATAGGGGACACAGGAAGTGACATATAGACATTCATGCGGCGTCGGAAACGCGTAGGAAATTCACAGCCGCACCGGCAGAGCTCCAGAATGTGCAACTCGGCCGGCTCACGCGCGGACGCGCTTACAAGTGCGAGGGCCCGCCCAACGCTGCTTGCAGCTTTAATTAGGGCCCGAGCACGACCGTGTGAGGTCCCTATTGAATTTGCTCGGATTATGCACGACCGTTGAGGTTATTTTTTTTTTTTTTTTTTTTTTTTTTTTTTTCTGCAAAGTAGGCCCAAATGACATGGCCTAAACATCTCGAAAACTCACCAAAATTTGCAAACATGTCAGAACCGGTGAAAAATTTCGTATTCTACAAGTTTCGCACATGGGCGTGGCAAAATGACTCGCTAGCGCCACCTAGAAAATTGGAAAAATTAGCCCCTCGTTCACGTTCAACCTACATGTACGAAATTTTCTGGGGACATGTATCGTCAAGACGCACAAAAAAGCCTCAAGAACCCATAGCCTAAAGTCAACAGGAAGTCGGCCATTTTGAATTTTATGGCCATTTTTGGATGATTTACACACTTCGTACTTTAACGAACTCCTCCTAGGGATTTAGTCGGATCGACGTCAAATTTCTGCTGTGCCTTCTAAAGGCATTGACGATGAAAAGTTGTGCTATTTGCGCGTTTTCGTCAATGGGCGTGTCCGTGGCGTCGATGATTCGCATGAAACAGGAAGTTGTTGTAACTTCAGTGTACATGCTCACATCTGGACCAAACTGTACATGTAGGATGAGAGTCCCGCCCTGAACACATGTACATGCCGACATTCACCCACAGTCATAGCGCCACCTGCTGGCAACAGAAGTGACCTTTAACGAAGCAGCCCCCGCCGCACGTTTCACCTACGTGCACGAATTTTCTGTGGTACGTGTATCTTGTCCAGACGCACAAAAAAGCCTCTTGGAGCCATAGCCTAAAATCAACAGGAAGTCGGCCATTTTGAATTTTACGTCAAATTTTGGATGATTTACACACTTCGTACTTTAACGAACTCCTCCTAGGGATTTAGTCCGACCGACCTCAAATTTCTGCTGTGCCTTCTAAAGGCATTGAAGATGAAAAGTTGTGCTATTTGCAAGTTTTCGTCAATGGGCGTGTCCGTGGCGTGGCGTCAAAGATCAGCTCTTCGCCATGACACGGAAGTTGTCGTAACTTCAGTGTACATGCTCACATCTGGACCAAACTGTACATGTAGGATGAGAGTCCCGCCCTGAACACATGTACATGCTGACATTCACCCACAGTCATAGCGCCACCTGCTGGCAACAGGAAGTGACTTTAACGAAGCAGCCCCCGCCGCACGTTTCACCTACGTGCACGAATTTTCTGTGGTACGTGTATCTTGTCCAGACGCACAAAAAAGCTCTTGGAGCCATAGCCTAAACAACAGGAAGTCGGCCATTTTGAATTTTACGTCAAATTTTGGATGATTTACACACTTCGTACTTTAACGAACTCCTCCTAGGGATTTAGTCCGACCGACCTCAAATTTGTGCTGTGCCTTCTAAAGGCATTGAAGATGAAAAGTTGTGCTATTTGCAAGTTTTCGTCAATGGGCGTGTCCGTGGCGTGGCGTCAAAGATCAGCTCTTCGCCATGACACGGAAGTTGTCGTAACTTCAGTGTACATGCTCACATCTGGACCAAACTGTACATGTAGGATGAGAGTCCCGCCCTGAACACATGTACATGCTGACATTCACCCACAGTCATAGCGCCACCTGCTGGCAACAGGAAGTGACTTTTAACGAAGCAGCCCCCGCCGCACGTTTTACCTACGTGCACGAATTTTCTGTGGTACGTGTATCTTGTCCAGACGCACAAAAAAGCCTCTTGGAGCGATGCCCTAAAATCAACAGGAAGTCGGCCATTTTGAATTTTACGTCAAATTTTGGATGATTTACACACTTCGTACTTTAACGAACTCCTCCTAGGGATTTAGTCCGACCGACCTCAAATTTGTGCTGTGCCTTCTAAAGGCATTGAAGATGAAAAGTTGTGCTATTTGCAAGTTTTCGTCAATGGGCGTGTCCGTGGCGTGGCGTCAAAGATCAGCTCTTCGCCATGACACGGAAGTTGTCGTAACTTCAGTGTACATGCTCACATCTGGACCAAACTGTACATGTAGGATGAGAGTCCCGCCCTGAACACATGTACATGCTGACATTCACAGACAGTCATAGCGCCACCTGCTGGCAACAGGAAGTGACTTTTAACGAAGCAGCCCCCGCCGCACGTTTACCTACGTGCACGAATTTTCTGTGGTACGTGTATCTTGTCCAGACGCACAAAAAAGCCTCTTGGAGCGATGCCCTAAAATCAACAGGAAGTCGGCCATTTTGAATTTTACGTCAAATTTTGGATGATTTACACACTTCGTACTTTAACGAACTCCTCCTAGGGATTTAGTCCGACCGACTTCAAATTTGTGCTGTGCCTTCTAAAGGCATTGAAGATGAAAAGTTGTGCTATTTGCGAGTTTTCGTCAATGGGTGTGTCCGTGGCGTGGCGTCAGAGATCAAGTCTTCGCCATGACACAGGAAGTTGTTGTAACTTCAGTGTACATGCTCACATCTGAACCAAACTTTACGTGCTTGATAACTCTCCCACCCCGCTATGGAGGACCGATCCTGACACAGTCAGAAATAAATACAGAAATAAATAAATGCTCAATAAATAAATAAGCATCCAATTAAATACACAAAAAAATAAAGTAAATAAATAAATGTAGGTAGTAATTAAATTATACAAGGAGACATAAATGTATATATTTTAATTAGTGCCTTTACTTATTCACCTTTGTTATAATTACCTTATTTGTTTATTCAACTTTATTTATTACTAATTTTTTTAATGTATTTATTTATGTGTGTGTTTTAATATTTTTGTCTGTTTTATTCTTCCTTTGTATTTATTTACCTTATTTATTTTCACCCATGGTATTTATTTCTGCCTGTCTTAAATTTTTGTATGCATTTCTGCCTCATTATGCAAATGAGGAGGGGCTGTGTCTCAAGGGGTCATCTTCTCTGCTATTGGTGGACCAGTCAGACAGGAGAGCTCCTACTCTGCCTGCAGACATCAACGATCTTGCCCCTCACACAGTCAGATGGCTTCCTTCAGTGCGCTGAGGTGTTTAACAACTCTGAAGACAATACTACCAGCAATGTCTTCCTTCTCTTTTCACGTAGAGCACCGACAGACAGTGCTTTCAGTTTGCTGCATGCATGGACACAGAACTGCGGTATAGGGAGAAGCACACGGTCAGCTGGCTGCAGCTAAATCTGGAGTGCACTCGTATTCAATTCTGTATGGTAAATTCAGTTTTAACGGAGCAGAGCGAGCTGACAGGCAGAGTTAGAGACTTTTTCTGTCGTTTCTCTCTTTACAAAGACGCATGTTGCAGTCAGAGTCTTCTCTGAGATGCGAGCACGACATACAACACAATTTATCAAATTACACAACGGATATACAGTATGAAAATAAGATTGATTGGATTATACTCACAGGAAGTATAAAACCTCTTACATGGGTCTATTAAAAGTAAAGTAACACAAAAATGTCAGGGAAATTACTTTACTTAGATTTAAGTACTGCAGTTGTACATTTGAAATACCTTCCTACCTTTCTGATAGGAAGCCTTCTTGAGGTGGTATAAAACATTTCTTCTTATATTCTGATTTGAGTTGTGGACAACTATGACCACATGAATTAAAAAAACATTTCACTGCCCAAGTCAGCTATAACACAAGTCTTGTTCATCAGACTACATGCTGTACAGTATTTGTGGACAGATTTTGTCCCAGGATTTCTTATGCATTTCTTCTTCTTCGTTGCATGATTTAGAATAATAAGGTGAGAAATGGGTCTATTCTGAGTTCATCCTGCACTGCAGCAGCTAATAAAGTCCATTTAATCCCAAAACGCTTTTCTTTTAGGCAGGCTGGAGCAGAAAACAACTCACCTTTCTCAAGTTGTACAGTAATGTCACATGTGTATGAAGGTGGATCAAACAAGCTAATCTTAAATGTCAAAGTAGAGAGGAGCCTAGTAGGCCTATTTATTTTCATTCATTACACAATATGAATAAGCTATGCAGACAGTTGTAAAGAAAGAACATCTTTTTCTTCTGTTCTCTACTTGTTATAGTTACACAGTATTAGGGGTGTGGGCTGTATTAAAAGTATCCACTGTTCTCCCATGCTCTAACACACAGTAACGATGAAATGTGTGCTGTTCTCACATTCTTCCTCTGTATGTACACATAAACAACAAGGCAGGGAAATATAAAAGGAATTTATTTTATTGTTTGGGTACATTATTGTTCAGTGTACATGCTCACATCTGAAACAAACTTTACGTGCTTGATAACTCTCCCACCCCGCAGACATCTACACGTCAATACCGATTTATATTCATAGCGGCAAGTGCTATGTAGCTCCACATAGGGGACACAGGAAGTGACATATAGCACCTTCATGCGGCGTCGGAACCGCGTAGGAAATTCACAGCCGCACCGGCAGAGCTCCAGAATGTGCAACTCGGCCGGCTCACGCGCGGACGCGCTTACAAGTGCGAGGGCCCGCCCAACGCTGCTTGCAGCTTTTTTTTTTTTTTTTTTTTTTTTTTTCTGCAAAGTAGGCCCAAATGACATGGCCTAAACATACTCGAAAACTCACCAAAATTTGCAAACATGTCAGAACCGGTGAAAAATTTCGTATTCTACAAGTTTCGCACATGGGCGTGGCAAAATGACTCGCTAGCGCCACCTAGAAAATTGGAAAAATTAGCCCCTCGTTCACGTTCAACCTACATGTACGAAATTTTCTGGGGACATGTATCGTATCAAGACGCACAAAAAAGCCTCAAGAACCCATAGCCTAAAGTCAACAGGAAGTCGGCCATTTTGAATTTTATGGCCATTTTTGGATGATTTACACACTTCGTACTTTAACGAACTCCTCCTAGGGATTTAGTCGGATCGACGTCAAATTTCTGCTGTGCCTTCTAAAGGCATTGACGATGAAAAGTTGTGCTATTTGCGCGTTTTCGTCAATGGGCGTGTCCGTGGCGTCGATGATTCGCATGAAACAGGAAGTTGTTGTAACTTCAGTGTACATGCTCACATCTGGACCAAACTGTACATGTAGGATGAGAGTCCCGCCCTGAACACATGTACATGCCGACATTCACCCACAGTCATAGCGCCACCTGCTGGCAACAGAAAGTGACCTTTAACGAAGCAGCCCCCGCCGCACGTTTCACCTACGTGCACGAATTTTCTGTGGTACGTGTATCTTGTCCAGACGCACAAAAAAGTCTCTTGGAGCCATAGCCTAAACCAACAGGAAGTCGGCCATTTTGAATTTTACGTCAAATTTTGGATGATTTACACACTTCGTACTTTAACGAACTCCTCCTAGGGATTTAGTCCGACCGACCTCAAATTTGTGCTGTGCCTTCTAAAGGCATTGAAGATGAAAAGTTGTGCTATTTGCAAGTTTTCGTCAATGGGCGTGTCCGTGGCGTGGCGTCAAAGATCAACTCTTCGCCATGACACGGAAGTTGTCGTAACTTCAGTGTACATGCTCACATCTGGACCAAACTGTACATGTAGGATGAGAGTCCCGCCCTGAACACATGTACATGCTGACATTCACCCACAGTCATAGCGCCACCTGCTGGCAACAGGAAGTGACTTTTAACGAAGCAGCCCCCGCCGCACGTTTCACCTACGTGCACGAATTTTCTGTGGTACGTGTATCTTGTCCAGACGCACAAAAAAGTCTCTTGGAGCCATGCCTAAACCCAACAGGAAGTCGGCCATTTTGAATTTTACGTCAAATTTTGGATGATTTACACACTTCGTACTTTAACGAACTCCTCCTAGGGATTTAGTCCGACCGACCTCAAATTTGTGCTGTGCCTTCTAAAGGCATTGAAGATGAAAAGTTGTGCTATTTGCAAGTTTTCGTCAATGGGCGTGTCCGTGGCGTGGCGTCAAAGATCAACTCTTCGCCATGACACGGAAGTTGTCGTAACTTCAGTGTACATGCTCACATCTGGACCAAACTGTACATGTAGGATGAGAGTCCCGCCCTGAACACATGTACATGCTGACATTCACCCACAGTCATAGCGCCACCTGCTGGCAACAGGAAGTGACTTTTAACGAAGCAGCCCCCGCCGCACGTTTCACCTACGTGCACGAATTTTCTGTGGTACGTGTATCTTGTCCAGACGCACAAAAAAGTCTCTTGGAGCCATAGCCTAAACAACAGGAAGTCGGCCATTTTGAATTTTACGTCAAATTTTGGATGATTTACACACTTCGTACTTTAACGAACTCCTCCTAGGGATTTAGTCCGACCGACCTCAAATTTCTGCTGTGCCTTCTAAAGGCATTGAAGATGAAAAGTTGTGCTATTTGCAAGTTTTCGTCAATGGGCGTGTCCGTGGCGTGGCGTCAAAGATCACTCTTCGCCATGACACGGAAGTTGTCGTAACTTCAGTGTACATGCTCACATCTGGACCAAACTGTACATGTAGGATGAGAGTCCCGCCCTGAACACATGTACATGCTGACATTCACCCACAGTCATAGCGCCACCTGCTGGCAACAGGAAGTGACTTTTAACGAAGCAGCCCCCGCCGCACGTTTCACCTACGTGCACGAATTTTCTGTGGTACGTGTATCTTGTCCAGACGCACAAAAAAGCCTCTTGGAGCATAGCCTAAACCCAACAGGAAGTCGGCCATTTTGAATTTTACGTCAAATTTTGGATGATTTACACACTTCGTACTTTAACGAACTCCTCCTAGGGATTTAGTCCGACCGACCTCAAATTTCTGCTGTGCCTTCTAAAGGCATTGAAGATGAAAAGTTGTGCTATTTGCAAGTTTTCGTCAATGGGCGTGTCCGTGGCGTGGCGTCAAAGATCAACTCTTCGCCATGACACGGAAGTTGTCGTAACTTCAGTGTACATGCTCACATCTGCACCAAACTGTACATGTAGGATGAGAGTCCCGCCCTGAACACATGTACATGCTGACATTCACCCACAGTCATAGCGCCACCTGCTGGCAACAGGAAGTGACTTTTAACGAAGCAGCCCCCGCCGCACGTTTCACCTACGTGCACGAATTTTCTGTGGTACGTGTATCTTGTCCAGACGCACAAAAAAGCCTCTTGGAGCGATGCCCTAAAATCAACAGGAAGTCGGCCATTTTGAATTTTACGTCAAATTTTGGATGATTTACACACTTCGTACTTTAACGAACTCCTCCTAGGGATTTAGTCCGACCGACTTCAAATTTGTGCTGTGCCTTCTAAAGGCATTGAAGATGAAAAGTTGTGCTATTTGCGAGTTTTCGTCAATGGGTGTGTCCGTGGCGTGGCGTCAGAGATCAAGTCTTCGCCATGACACAGGAAGTTGTTGTAACTTCAGTGTACATGCTCACATCTGAACCAAACTTTACGTGCTTGATAACTCTCCCACCCCCTATGGAGGACCGATCCTGACACAGTCAGAAATAAATACAGAAATAAATAAATGCTCAATAAATAAATAAGCATCCAATTAAATACACAAAAAAATAAAGTAAATAAATAAATGTAGGTAGTAATTAAATTATACAAGGAGACATAAATGTATATATTTTAATTAGTGCCTTTACTTATTCACCTTTGTTATAATTACCTTATTTATTTGTTTATTCAACTTTATTTATTACTAATTTTTTAATGTATTTATTTATGTGTGTGTTTTAATATTTTTGTCTGTTTTATTCTTCCTTTGTATTTTTTACCTTATTTATTTTCACCCATGGTATTTATTTCTGCCTGTCTTTTTAAATTTTGTCTCATTATGCAAATGAGGAGGGGCTGTGTCTCAAGGGGTCATCTTCTCTGCTATTGGTGGACCAGTCAGACAGGAGAGCTCCTACTCTGCCTGCAGACATCAACGATCTTGCCCCTCACACAGTCAGATGGCTTCCTTCAGTGCGCTGAGGTGTTTAACAACTCTGAAGACAATACTACCAGCAATGTCTTCCTTCTCTTTTCACGTAGACGCTCCGACAGACAGTGCTTTCAGTTTGCTGCATGCATGGACACAGAACTGCGGTATAGGGAGAAGCACACGGTCAGCTGGCTGCAGCTAAATCTGGAGTGCACTCGTATTCAATTCTGTATGGTAAATTCAGTTTTAACGGAGCAGAGCGAGCTGACAGGCAGAGTTAGAGACTTTTTCTGTCCGTTTCTCTCTTTACAAAGACGCATGTTGCAGTCAGAGTCTTCTCTGAAGAGGGCTCAGTAGTACCCGATGCGAGCACCACATACAACACAATTTATCAAATTACACAACGGATATACAGTATGAAAATAAGATTGATTGGATTATACTCACAGGAAGTATAAAACCTGTTACATGCGTAACACGTAATGTCAGGGAAATTACTTTACTTAGATTTAAGTACTGCAGTTGTACATTTGAAATACCTTCCTACTTCTGATAGGAAGCCTTCTTGAGGTGGTATAAAACATTTCTTCTTATATTCTGATTTGAGTTGTGGACAACTATGACCACATGAATTAAAAAATTAAACATTTCACTGCCCAAGTCAGCTATAACACAAGTCTTGTTCATCAGACTACATGCTGTGGACAGATTTTGTCCCAGGATTTATTATGCATTTCTTCTTCTTCGTTGCATGATTTAGAATAATAAGGTGAGAAATGGGTCTGTTCTGAGTTCATCCTGCACTGCAGCAGCTAATAAAGTCCATTTAATCCCAAAAACGCTTTTCTTTTAGGCAGGCTGGAGCAGAAAACAACTCACCTTTCTCAAGTTGTACAGTAATGTCACATGTGTATGAAGGTGGATCAAACAAGCTAATCTTAAATGTCAAAGTAGAGAGGAGCCTAGTAGGCCTATTTATTTTCATTCATTACACAATATGAATAAGCTATGCAGACAGTTGTAAAGAAAGAACATCTTTTTCTTCTGTTCTCTACTTGTTATAGTTACACAGTATTAGGGGTGTGGGCTGTATTAAAAGTATCCACTGTTCTCCATGCTCTAACACACAGTAACGATGAAATGTGTGCTGTTCTCACATTCTTCCTCTGTATGTACACATAAACAACAAGGCAGGGAAATATAAAAGGAATTTATTTTATTGTTTGGGTACATTATTGTTCAGTGTACATGCTCACATCTGAAACAAACTTTACGTGCTTGATAACTCTCCCACCCCGCAGACATCTACACCAATACCGATTTATATTCATAGCGGCAAGTGCTATGTAGCTCCACATAGGGGACACAGGAAGTGACATATAGCACCTTCATGCGGCGTCGGAACCGCGTAGGAAATTCACAGCCGCACCGGCAGAGCTCCAGAATGTGCAACTCGGCCGGCTCACGCGCGGACGCGCTACTAGTGCGAGGGCCCGCCCAACGCTGCTTGCAGCTTTAATTTTTTTTTTTTTTCTTTTTTCTGCAAAGTAGGCCCAAATGACATGGCCTAAACATACTCGAAAACTCACCAAAATTTGCAAACATGTCAGAACCGGTGAAAAATTTCGTATTCTACAAGTTTCGCACATGGGCGTGGCAAAATGACTCGCTAGCGCCACCTAGAAAATTGGAAAGATTAGCCCCTCGTTCACGTTCAACCTACATGTACGAAATTTTCTGGGGACATGTATCGTATCAAGACGCACAAAAAAGCCTCAAGAACCCATAGCCTAAAGTAAACAGGAAGTCGGCCATTTTGAATTTTACGGCCATTTTTGGATGATTTACACACTTCGTACTTTAACGAACTCCTCCTAGGGATTTAGTCGGATCGACGTCAAATTTGTGCTGTGCCTTCTAAAGGCATTGATGATGAAAAGTTGTGCTATTTGCGAGTTTTCGTCAATGGGCGTGTCCGTGTGGTGTCAAAGATCAGCTCTTCGCCATGACACGGAAGTTGTGTAACTTCAGTGTACATGCTCACATCTGGACCAAACTGTACATGTAGGATGAGAGTCCCGCCCTGAACACATGTACATGCTGACATTCACCCACAGTCATAGCGCCACCTGCTGGCAACAGAAAGTGACCTTTAACGAAGCAGCCCCCGCCGCACGTTTCACCTACGTGCACGAATTTTCTGTGGTACGTGTATCTTGTCCAGACGCACAAAAAAGCCTCTTGGAGCGATGCCCTAAAATCAACAGGAAGTCGGCCATTTTGAATTTTACGTCAAATTTTGGATGATTTACACACTTCGTACTTTAACGAACTCCTCCTAGGGATTTAGTCCGACCGACTCAAATTTGTGCTGTGCCTTCTAAAGGCATTGAAGATGAAAAGTTGTGCTATTTGCGAGTTTTCGTCAATGGGTGTGTCCGTGGCGTGGCGTCAGAGATCAAGTCTTCGCCATGACACAGGAAGTTGTTGTAACTTCAGTGTACATGCTCACATCTTAACCAAACTTTACGTGCTTGATAACTCTCCCACCCCGCTATGGAGGACCGATCCTGACACAGCCAGAAATAAATACAGAAATAAATAAATGCTCTAAATAAATAAGCATCCAATTAAATACACAAAAAATAAAGTAAATAAATAAATGTAGGTAGTAATTAAATTATACAAGGAGACATAATGTTATATTTTAATTAGTGCCTTACTTATTCACCTTTGTTATAATTACCTTATTTGTTTATTCAACTTTATTTATTACTAATTTTTTTAATGTATTTATTTATGTGTGTGTTTTAATATTTTTGTCTGTTTTATTCTTCCTTTGTATTTATTTACCTTATTTATTTTCACCCATGGTATTTATTTCTGCCTGTTTTTAAATTTTTGTATGCATTTCTGCCTCATTATGCAAATGAGGAGGGGCTGTGTCTCAAGGGGTCATCTTCTCTGCTATTGGTGGACCAGTCAGACAGGAGAGCTCCTACTCTGCCTGCAGACATCAACGATCTTGCCCCTCACACAGTCAGATGCTTCCTTCAGTGCGCTGAGGTTTTAACAACTCTGAAGACACTACCAGCAATGTCTTCCTTCTCTTTTCACGTAGACGCTCCGACAGACAGTGCTTTCAGTTTGCTGCATGCATGGACACAGAACTGCGGTATAGGAGAAGCACACGGTCAGCTGGCTGCAGCTAAATCTGGAGTGCACTCGTATTCAATTCTGTATGGTAAATTCAGTTTTAACGGAGCAGAGCGAGCTGACAGGCAGAGTTAGAGACTTTTTCTGTCCGTTTCTCTCTTTACAAAGACGCATGTTGCAGTCAGAGTCTTCTCTGAGATGCGAGCACGACATACAACACAATTTATCAAATTACACAACGGATATACAGTATGAAAATAAGATTGATTGGTTATACTCACAGGAAGTATAAACCTCTTACATGGGTCTATTAAAAGTAAAGTAACACAAAAATGTCAGGGAATTACTTTAAGTACTGCAGTTGTACATTGAAATACCTTCCTACCTTTCTGATAGGAAGCCTTCTTGAGGTGGTATAAAACATTTCTTCTTATATTCTGATTTGAGTTGTGGACACTATGACCACATGAATTAAAAAAACATTTCACTGCCCAAGTCAGCTATAACACAAGTCTTGTTCATCAGACTACATGCTGTACAGTATTTGACTACAGATTTTGTCCCAGGATTTATTATGCATTTCTTCTTCTTCGTTGCATGATTTAGAATAATAAGGTGAGAAATGGGTCTATTCTGAGTTCATCCTGCACTGCAGCAGCTAATAAGTCCATTTAATCCCAAAAACGCTTTTCTTTTAGGCAGGCTGGAGCAGAAAACAACTCACCTTTCTCAAGTTGTACAGTAATGTCACATGTGTATGAAGGTGGATCAAACAAGCTAATCTTAAATGTCAAGTAGAGAGGAGCCTAGTAGGCCTATTTATTTTCATTCATTACATCATTATATGAATAAGCTATGCAGACAGTTGTAAAGAAAGAACATCTTTTCTTCTGTTCTCTACTTGTTATAGTTACACAGTATTAGGGGTGTGGGCTGTATTAAAAGTATCCACTGTTCTCCCATGCTCTAACACACAGTAACGATGAAATGTGTGCTGTTCTCACATTCTTCCTCTGTATGTACACATAAACAACAAGGCAGGGAATATAAAAGGAATTATTTCATTGTTTGGGTACATTATGTTCGTGTACATGCTCACATCTGAAACAAACTTTACGTGCTTGATAACTCTCCCACCCGCAGACATCTACACACCAATACCGATTTATATTCATAGCGGCAAGTGCTATGTAGCTCCACATAGGGGACACAGGAAGTGACATATCACCTTCATGCGGCGTCGGAACCGCGTAGGAAATTCACAGCCGCACCGGCAGAGCTCCAGAATATGCAACTCGGCCGGTTCACAGCGGACGCCTTACAAGTGCGAGGGCCGCCCAACGCTGCTGCGCTTTAATTTTAAATTATTATTAATTAATTTTTAATAATTTTA
>NW_024042161.1:0-2051 GCF_014851395.1 Micropterus salmoides | reverse complement strand
GCCATCACGTTTGTTAGACTGTATTGTGCTTTTGGCCTGGACATAGCAGAGATACGAGCCGCCTGAACTCTGCTGCGTCATGAGGGACTCAAAGAAAAATACCTAAAGATCCAACCTGGGAGGTTCAAAAGTTTCCTCAGATACGACTATAATATTTTTGCCCAACCATCTGTGAGTGTGAAACAGATCTTGTGATTGTGACATGCCTGAAATATCACCTTTTCAGGAACTGAGAAAGTATCTTTATTCACGCGTGAGTGGAGGGCAGTCGAGGTTAAACGGTGCGATGAATCGGCCTGATGGTTGAATCGCCTTCAGAAAGCAGAAAGGGAGCAGTGAGTGTGGGCTAAGCCCTGAGGAAAGAGGCTGAGTCAATGCTCGCTGGGCCCTGCTGCATCACTTACTGCACATACACAGAACTGGGGCGAGATTAACAAGCTATTACACAGCTACAGGCCCCAGACTGCAGCTCCGAGACTATGAGAAGACGCAGATATACGTGTGTCAAATGGTCAACTAGCCCCGGCTAACATTGTCCTTAATCCCTCTATAATGACAGAAACTGATATTAAAATGTGGATTCACCCCACGGCATCTCTGTCCCTCTCTAGTTGGAGAAAAAGACGTGTGTGGAATGGTAAACGGTCTGGATTTGTATAGCGCCTTTCTGCTCTTTGCGACCACTCGAAGAGCTTTGCACTAATTCACCACATTCATACACTGATTGCAGAGGCTAAGGACCGCACATCAGAACAGAAATCACATTCATACAGATCAAACCACCGACCTTCCGCTTAGTGGACTACCCGGCTGCCCCTGAGGTACAGTTTTGTGCATGGGGTAATCTGAATATTCAACTTCTTTCCAATTCCAGTGTGAGAGATTAGAAACAACAAAGCAAACGCAGGTAGATTTCTATGGGAAGAATCGGATTAGTTGCTCAATGAGAAACAACATATAAACAGTTGGAAGTATACATGCTTGCAAAAAATATATTTACTGAAGCTTCTGATTATCACAGATCAGCAAGGTAGGAGGTGAAAGCAGGCAGTGATTGTAATGTAACATGCAGATACATGCAAGCAACCCTGTCCAACCTCAGTGTCCAGGCAGCATTGAAGCTCTCTGTGCACTTTAATTGTTTTGTGTTTTTAAAGAAACTACAATTACTATTTGTGGGATGTTTTAACAGGAAGGCGCTTCTAGCTTTTTGTTTTTGCTGTTTAAGTTTCACCATTACACTGGGATATGTGAAATAAGTTCACATGCTATATCATTTATTTCTTTTCCAATCACCTTCTCGTCGGACAGACCTCAACAAGATGAGTTAACAACAAATATCTCCAAATAAAAATCGACTTGTCACGTTCGCAGCAGCCGTCCAGCTGCAGAGCAAACGCCAGATCCTGATTACAACTTGAGATCCGTTCACTTAATGACATCCGGACCAGATGGAGGAGGTTACGAGCTCAGGTGGGAGATGAAAAATACATGGCCAAAGGGACCAATCCCCCATCACTGTTGACCAGCTGATGGCGAGATGATACTGTAGAGAAAAGAACAGGACTCCGTATCTCATTCCCTTCCACTGAGTGCCAAAGTGGAACCGGAGCTTCTGGGTTCTGTTTCAGAAGTAAGAAATCTCTTTGGGATTCGTAACTACGCTACTACCACAGTATGTCGTGTGGCTCGCTTTGCATGTTTAGCTAAAGGATGAATTTAAGGATAATGTCAGTATTTTGGAACCTGGGCCCTGTTTTCACACATCTAGTGAGTACAAGAAGCTTTGAGCCCCTGCAGTAGACGGTTTTCAGAAGAGAAGCCGCCTCACTTGTAGTTTTTTTTCTTTCTGTGCTCACAAAGTAAACACGGGTTAACATTTTAATTTCTAATCTGGTTTGTCTTTGTTATACGGGCAGTAAACAACAGGAACACGCCTCATTTGATCCGACAGGCAGATGAAGCAAATGCGAATGAGAGATGTTTGTGTTGAGGTGCGGAGGCCGGCCCGGAAGTGACGATTATAACTTCTGCTCTCTAATGAACAAACA
>NW_024042160.1:0-24779 GCF_014851395.1 Micropterus salmoides | reverse complement strand
TACGTCAAATTTTGGATGATTTACACACTTCGTACTTTAACGAACTCCTCCTAGGGATTTAGTCCGACCGACCTCAAATTTGTGCTGTGCCTTCTAAAGGCATTGAAGATGAAAAGTTGTGCTATTTGCAAGTTTTCGTCAATGGGCGTGTCGTGGCGTGGCGTCAAAGATCAGCTCTTCGCCATGACACGGAAGTTTCGTAACTTCAGTGTACATGCTCACATCTGGACCAAACTGTACATGTAGGATGAGAGTCCCGCCCTGAACACATGTACATGCTGACATTCACCACAGTCATAGCGCCACCTGCTGGCAACAGGAAGTGACTTTTAACGAAGCAGCCCCCGCCGCACGTTTTACCTACGTGCACGAATTTTCTGTGGTACGTGTATCTTGTCCAGACGCACAAAAAAGCCTCTTGGAGCCATAGCCTAAAATCAACAGGAAGTCGGCCATTTTGAATTTTACGTCAAATTTTGGATGATTTACACACTTCGTACTTTAACGAACTCCTCCTAGGGATTTAGTCCGACCGACCTCAAATTTGTGCTGTGCCTTCTAAAGGCATTGAAGATGAAAAGTTGTGCTATTTGCAAGTTTTCGTCAATGGGCGTGTCCGTGGCGTGGCGTCAAAGATCACTCTTCGCCATGACACGGAAGTTGTCGTAACTTCAGTGTACATGCTCACATCTGGACCAAACTGTACATGTAGGATGAGAGTCCCGCCCTGAACACATGTACATGCTGACATTCACACAGTCATAGCGCCACCTGCTGGCAACAGGAAGTGACTTTTAACGAAGCAGCCCCCGCCGCACGTTTTACCTACGTGCACGAATTTTCTGTGGTACGTGTATCTTGTCCAGATGCAGAAAAAAGCCTCTTGGAGCGATGCCCTAAAATCCAACAGGAAGTCGGCCATTTTGAATTTTACGTCAAATTTTGGATGATTTACACACTTCGTACTTTAACGAACTCCTCCTAGGGATTTAGTCCGACCGACTTCAAATTTGTGCTGTGCCTTCTAAAGGCATTGAAGATGAAAAGTTGTGCTATTTGCGAGTTTTCGTCAATGGGTGTGTCCGTGGCGTGGCGTCAGAGATCAAGTCTTCGCCATGACACAGGAAGTTGTTGTAACTTCAGTGTACATGCTCACATCTGAACCAAACTTTACGTGCTTGATAACTCTCCCACCCCGCTATGGAGGACCGATCCTGACACAGTCAGAAATAAATACAGAAATAAATAAATGCTCAATAAATAAATAAGCATCCAATTAAATACACAAAAAAATAAGTAAATAAATAAATGTAGGTAGTAATTAAATTATACAAGGAGACATAAATGTATATATTTTAATTAGTGCCTTTACTTATTCACCTTTGTTATAATTACCTTATTTGTTTATTCAACTTTATTTATTACTAATTTTTTAATGTATTTATTTATGTGTGTGTTTTAATATTTTTGTCTGTTTTATTCTTCCTTTGTATTTATTTACCTTATTTATTTTCACCCATGGTATTTATTTCTGCCTGTCTTTTAAATTTTTGTATGCATTTCTGCCTCATTATGCAAATGAGGAGGGGCTGTGTCTCAAGGGGTCATCTTCTCTGCTATTGGTGGACCAGTCAGACAGGAGAGCTCCTACTCTGCCTGCAGACATCAACGATCTTGCCCCTCACACAGTCAGATGGCTTCCTTCAGTGCGCTGAGGTGTTTAACAACTCTGAAGACAATACTACCAGCAATGTCTTCCTTCTCTTTTCACGTAGACGCTCCGACAGACAGTGCTTTCAGTTTGCTGCATGCATGGACACAGAACTGCGGTATAGGGAGAAGCACACGGTCAGCTGGCTGCAGCTAAATCTGGAGTGCACTCGTATTCAATTCTGTATGGTAAATTCAGTTTTAACGGAGCAGAGCGAGCTGACAGGCAGAGTTAGAGACTTTTTCTGTCTGTTTCTCTCTTTACAAAGACGCATGTTGCAGTCAGAGTCTTCTCTGAGATGCGAGCACGACATACAACACAATTTATCAAATTACACAACGGATATACAGTATGAAAATAAGATTGATTGGATTATACTCACAGGAAGTATAAAACCTCTTACATGGGTCTATTAAAAGTAAAGTAACACAAAAATGTCAGGGAAATTACTTTACTTAGATTTAAGTACTGCAGTTGTACATTTGAAATACCTTCCTACCTTTCTGATAGGAAGCCTTCTTGAGGTGGTATAAAACATTTCTTCTTATATTCTGATTTGAGTTGTGGACAACTATGACCACATGAATTAAAAAAACATTTCACTGCCCAAGTCAGCTATAACACAAGTCTTGTTCATCAGACTACATGCTGTACAGTATTTGTGGACAGATTTTGTCCCAGGATTTTTATGCATTTCTTCTTCTTCGTTGCATGATTTAGAATAATAAGGTGAGAAATGGGTCTATTCTGAGTTCATCCTGCACTGCAGCAGCTAATAAAGTCCATTTAATCCCAAAAACGCTTTTCTTTTAGGCAGGCTGGAGCAGAAAACAACTCACCTTTCTCAAGTTGTACAGTAATGTCACATGTGTATGAAGGTGGATCAAACAAGCTAATCTTAAATGTCAAAGTAGAGAGGAGCCTAGTAGGCCTATTTATTTTCATTCATTACACAATATGAATAAGCTATGCAGACAGTTGTAAAGAAAGAACATCTTTTTCTTCTGTTCTCTACTTGTTATAGTTACACAGTATTAGGGGTGTGGGCTGTATTAAAAGTATCCACTGTTCTCCCATGCTCTAACACACAGTAACGATGAAATGTGTGCTGTTCTCACATTCTTCCTCTGTATGTACACATAAACAACAAGGCAGGGAAATATAAAAGGAATTTATTTTATTGTTTGGGTACATTATTGTTCAGTGTACATGCTCACATCTGAAACAAACTTTACGTGCTTGATAACTCTCCCACCCCGCAGACATCTACACGTCAATACCGATTTATATTCATAGCGGCAAGTGCTATGTAGCTCCACATAGGGGACACAGGAAGTGACATATAGCACATTCATGCGGCGTCGGAACCGCGTAGGAAATTCACAGCCGCACCGGCAGAGCTCCAGAATGTGCAACTCGGCCGGCTCACGCGCGGACGCGCTTACAAGTGCGAGGGCCCGCCCAACGCTGCTTGCAGCTTTAATTTTTTTTTTTTTTTTCTTTTTTCTGCAAAGTAGGCCCAATGACATGGCCTAAACATACTCGAAAACTCACCAAAATTTGCAAACATGTCAGAACCGGTGAAAAATTTCGTATTCTACAAGTTTCGCACATGGGCGTGGCAAAATGACTCGCTAGCGCCACCTAGAAAATTGGAAATGATTAGCCCCTCGTTCACGTTCAACCTACATGTACGAAATTTTCTGGGGACATGTATCGTATCAAGACGCACAAAAAAGCCTCAAGAACCCATAGCCTAAAGTCAACAGGAAGTCGGCCATTTTGAATTTTATGGCCATTTTTGGATGATTTACACACTTCGTACTTTAACGAACTCCTCCTAGGGATTTAGTCGGATCGACGTCAAATTTCTGCTGTGCCTTCTAAAGGCATTGACGATGAAAAGTTGTGCTATTTGCGCGTTTTCGTCAATGGGCGTGTCCGTGGCGTCGATGATTCGCAATGAAACAGGAAGTTGTTGTAACTTCAGTGTACATGCTCACATCTGGACCAAACTGTACATGTAGGATGAGAGTCCCGCCCTGAACACATGTACATGCCGACATTCACCCACAGTCATAGCGCCACCTGCTGGCAACAGAAAGTGACCTTTAACGAAGCAGCCCCCGCCGCACGTTTCACCTACGTGCACGAATTTTCTGTGGTACGTGTATCTTGTCCAGACGCACAAAAAAGCCTCTTGGAGCCATAGCCTAAAACAACAGGAAGTCGGCCATTTTGAATTTTACGTCAAATTTTGGATGATTTACACACTTCGTACTTTAACGAACTCCTCCTAGGGATTTAGTCCGACCGACCTCAAATTTGTGCTGTGCCTTCTAAAGGCATTGAAGATGAAAAGTTGTGCTATTTGCAAGTTTTCGTCAATGGGCGTGTCCGTGGCGTGGCGTCAAAGATCAGCTCTTCGCCATGACACGGAAGTTGTCGTAACTTCAGTGTACATGCTCACATCTGGACCAAACTGTACATGTAGGATGAGAGTCCCGCCCTGAACACATGTACATGCTGACATTCACCCACAGTCATAGCGCCACCTGCTGGCAACAGGAAGTGACTTTTAACGAAGCAGCCCCCGCCGCACGTTTACCTACGTGCACGAATTTTCTGTGGTACGTGTATCTTGTCCAGACGCACAAAAAAGCCTCTTGGAGCCATGCCTAAAATCAACAGGAAGTCGGCCATTTTGAATTTTACGTCAAATTTTGGATGATTTACACACTTCGTACTTTAACGAACTCCTCCTAGGGATTTAGTCCGACCGACCTCAAATTTGTGCTGTGCCTTCTAAAGGCATTGAAGATGAAAAGTTGTGCTATTTGCAAGTTTTCGTCAATGGGCGTGTCCGTGGCGTGGCGTCAAAGATCAGCTCTTCGCCATGACACGGAAGTTGTCGTAACTTCAGTGTACATGCTCACATCTGGACCAAACTGTACATGTAGGATGAGAGTCCCGCCCTGAACACATGTACATGCTGACATTCACAGACAGTCATAGCGCCACCTGCTGGCAACAGGAAGTGACTTTTAACGAAGCAGCCCCCGCCGCACGTTTCACCTACGTGCACGAATTTTCTGTGGTACGTGTATCTTGTCCAGACGCACAAAAAAGCCTCTTGGAGCGATGCCCTAAAATCAACAGGAAGTCGGCCATTTTGAATTTTACGTCAAATTTTGGATGATTTACACACTTCGTACTTTAACGAACTCCTCCTAGGGATTTAGTCCGACCGACCTCAAATTTGTGCTGTGCCTTCTAAAGGCATTGAAGATGAAAAGTTGTGCTATTTGCAAGTTTTCGTCAATGGGCGTGTCCGTGGCGTGGCGTCAAAGATCAACTCTTCGCCATGACACGGAAGTTGTCGTAACTTCAGTGTACATGCTCACATCTGGACCAAACTGTACATGTAGGATGAGAGTCCCGCCCTGAACACATGTACATGCTGACATTCACAGACAGTCATAGCGCCACCTGCTGGCAACAGGAAGTGACTTTTAACGAAGCAGCCCCGCCGCACGTTTCACCTACGTGCACGAATTTTCTGTGGTACGTGTATCTTGTCCAGACGCACAAAAAAGCCTCTTGGAGCGATGCCCTAAAATCAACAGGAAGTCGGCCATTTTGAATTTTACGTCAAATTTTGGATGATTTACACACTTCGTACTTTAACGAACTCCTCCTAGGGATTTAGTCCGACCGACTTCAAATTTGTGCTGTGCCTTCTAAAGGCATTGAAGATGAAAAGTTGTGCTATTTGCGAGTTTTCGTCAATGGGTGTGTCCGTGGCGTGGCGTCAGAGATCAAGTCTTCGCCATGACACAGGAAGTTGTTGTAACTTCAGTGTACATGCTCACATCTGAACCAAACTTTACGTGCTTGATAACTCTCCCACCCCGCTATGGAGGACCGATCCTGACACAGTCAGAAATAAATACAGAAATAAATAAATGCTCAATAAATAAATAAGCATCCAATTAAATACACAAAAAAATAAAGTAAATAAATAAATGTAGGTAGTAATTAAATTATACAAGGAGACATAAATGTATATATTTTAATTAGTGCCTTTACTTATTCACCTTTGTTATAATTACCTTATTTGTTTATTCAACTTTATTTATTACTAATTTTTTTAATGTATATTTATGTGTGTGTTTTAATATTTTTGTCTGTTTTATTCTTCCTTTGTATTTATTTACCTTATTTATTTTCACCCATGGTATTTATTTCTGCCTGTCTTTTTAAATTTTGTATGCATTTCTGCCTCATTATGCAAATGAGGAGGGGCTGTGTCTCAAGGGGTCATCTTCTCTGCTATTGGTGGACCAGTCAGACAGGAGAGCTCCTACTCTGCCTGCAGACATCAACGATCTTGCCCCTCACACAGTCAGATGGCTTCCTTCAGTGCGCTGAGGTGTTTAACAACTCTGAAGACAATACTACCAGCAATGTCTTCCTTCTCTTTTCACGTAGACGCTCCGACAGACAGTGCTTTCAGTTTGCTGCATGCATGGACACAGAACTGCGGTATAGGGAGAAGCACACGGTCAGCTGGCTGCAGCTAAATCTGGAGTGCACTCGTATTCAATTCTGTATGGTAAATTCAGTTTTAACGGAGCAGAGCGAGCTGACAGGCAGAGTTAGAGACTTTTTCTGTCGTTTCTCTCTTTACAAAGACGCATGTTGCAGTCAGAGTCTTCTCTGAGATGCGAGCACGACATACAACACAATTTATCAAATTACACAACGGATATACAGTATGAAAATAAGATTGATTGGATTATACTCACAGGAAGTATAAAACCTGTTACATGGGTCTATTAAAAGTAAAGTAACACAAAAATGTCAGGGAAATTACTTTACTTAGATTTAAGTACTGCAGTTGTACATTTGAAATACCTTCCTACCTTTCTGATAGGAAGCCTTCTTGAGGTGGTATAAAACATTTCTTCTTATATTCTGATTTGAGTTGTGGACAACTATGACCACATGAATTAAAAAAAAACATTTCACTGCCCAAGTCAGCTATAACACAAGTCTTGTTCATCAGACTACATGCTGTACAGTATTTGTGGACAGATTTTGTCCCAGGATTTCTTATGCATTTCTTCTTCTTCGTTGCATGATTTAGAATAATAAGGTGAGAAATGGGTCTATTCTGAGTTCATCCTGCACTGCAGCAGCTAATAAAGTCCATTTAATCCCAAAAACGCTTTTCTTTTAGGCAGGCTGGAGCAGAAAACAACTCACCTTTCTCAAGTTGTACAGTAATGTCACATGTGTATGAAGGTGGATCAAACAAGCTAATCTTAAATGTCAAAGTAGAGAGGAGCCTAGTAGGCCTATTTATTTTCATTCATTACACAATATGAATAAGCTATGCAGACAGTTGTAAAGAAAGAACATCTTTTTCTTCTGTTCTCTACTTGTTATAGTTACACAGTATTAGGGGTGTGGGCTGTATTAAAAGTATCCACTGTTCTCCCATGCTCTAACACACAGTAACGATGAAATGTGTGCTGTTCTCACATTCTTCCTCTGTATGTACACATAAACAACAAGGCAGGGAAATATAAAAGGAATTTATTTTATTGTTTGGGTACATTATTGTTCAGTGTACATGCTCACATCTGAAACAAACTTTACGTGCTTGATAACTCTCCCACCCCGCAGACATCTACACCAATACCGATTTATATTCATAGCGGCAAGTGCTATGTAGCTCCACATAGGGGACACAGGAAGTGACATATAGCACCTTCATGCGGCGTCGGAACCGCGTAGGAAATTCACAGCCGCACCGGCAGAGCTCCAGAATATGCAACTCGGCCGGCTCACGCGCGGACGCGCTACAAGTGCGAGGGCCCGCCCAACGCTGCTTGCAGCTTTTTTTTTTTTTTTTTTTTTTTCTGCAAAGTAGGCCCAAATGACATGGCCTAAACATACTCGAAAACTCACCAAAATTTGCAAACATGTCAGAACCGGTGAAAAATTTCGTATTCTACAAGTTTCGCACATGGGCGTGGCAAAATGACTCGCTAGCGCCACCTAGAAAATTGGAAAATTAGCCCCTCGTTCACGTTCAACCTACATGTACGAAATTTTCTGGGGACATGTATCGTATCAAGACGCACAAAAAAGCCTCAAGAACCCATAGCCTAAAGTCAACAGGAAGTCGGCCATTTTGAATTTTATGGCCATTTTGGATGATTTACACACTTCGTACTTTAACGAACTCCTCCTAGGGATTTAGTCGGATCGACGTCAAATTTCTGCTGTGCCTTCTAAAGGCATTGACGATGAAAAGTTGTGCTATTTGCGCGTTTTCGTCAATGGGCGTGTCCGTGGCGTCGATGATTCGCAATGAAACAGGAAGTTGTTGTAACTTCAGTGTACATGCTCACATCTGGACCAAACTGTACATGTAGGATGAGAGTCCCGCCCTGAACACATGTACATGCCGACATTCACCCACAGTCATAGCGCCACCTGCTGGCAACAGAAAGTGACCTTTAACGAAGCAGCCCCCGCCGCACGTTTCACCTACGTGCACGAATTTTCTGTGGTACGTGTATCTTGTCCAGACGCACAAAAAAGTCTCTTGGAGCCATAGCCTAAACCCAACAGGAAGTCGGCCATTTTGAATTTTACGTCAAATTTTGGATGATTTACACACTTCGTACTTTAACGAACTCCTCCTAGGGATTTAGTCCGACCGACCTCAAATTTGTGCTGTGCCTTCTAAAGGCATTGAAGATGAAAAGTTGTGCTATTTGCAAGTTTTCGTCAATGGGCGTGTCCGTGGCGTGGCGTCAAAGATCAGCTCTTCGCCATGACACGGAAGTTGTCGTAACTTCAGTGTACATGCTCACATCTGGACCAAACTGTACATGTAGGATGAGAGTCCCGCCCTGAACACATGTACATGCTGACATTCACCCACAGTCATAGCGCCACCTGCTGGCAACAGGAAGTGACTTTTAACGAAGCAGCCCCCGCCGCACGTTTTACCTACGTGCACGAATTTTCTGTGGTACGTGTATCTTGTCCAGACGCACAAAAAAGTCTCTTGGAGCCATAGCCTAAACCCAACAGGAAGTCGGCCATTTTGAATTTTACGTCAAATTTTGGATGATTTACACACTTCGTACTTTAACGAACTCCTCCTAGGGATTTAGTCCGACCGACCTCAAATTTGTGCTGTGCCTTCTAAAGGCATTGAAGATGAAAAGTTGTGCTATTTGCAAGTTTTCGTCAATGGGCGTGTCCGTGGCGTGGCGTCAAAGATCAACTCTTCGCCATGACACGGAAGTTGTCGTAACTTCAGTGTACATGCTCACATCTGGACCAAACTGTACATGTAGGATGAGAGTCCCGCCCTGAACACATGTACATGCTGACATTCACAGACAGTCATAGCGCCACCTGCTGGCAACAGGAAGTGACTTTTAACGAAGCAGCCCCCGCCGCACGTTTTACCTACGTGCACGAATTTTCTGTGGTACGTGTATCTTGTCCAGACGCACAAAAAAGCCTCTTGGAGCGATGCCCTAAAATCAACAGGAAGTCGGCCATTTTGAATTTTACGTCAAATTTTGGATGATTTACACACTTCGTACTTTAACGAACTCCTCCTAGGGATTTAGTCCGACCGACTTCAAATTTGTGCTGTGCCTTCTAAAGGCATTGAAGATGAAAAGTTGTGCTATTTGCGAGTTTTCGTCAATGGGTGTGTCCGTGGCGTGGCGTCAGAGATCAAGTCTTCGCCATGACACAGGAAGTTGTTGTAACTTCAGTGTACATGCTCACATCTGAACCAAACTTTACGTGCTTGATAACTCTCCCACCCCGTTATGGAGGACCGATCCTGACACAGTCAGAAATAAATACAGAAATAAATAAATGCTCAATAAATAAATAAGCATCCAATTAAATACACAAAAAATAAAGTAAATAAATAAATGTAGGTAGTAATTAAATTATACAAGGAGACATAAATGTATATTTTAATTAGTGCCTTTACTATTCACCTTTGTTATAATTACCTTATTTGTTTATTCAACTTTATTTATTACTAATTTTTTTAATGTATTTATTTATGTGTGTTTTAATATTTTTGTCTGTTTTATTCTTCCTTTGTATTTATTTACCTTATTTATTTTCACCCATGGTATTTATTTCTGCCTGTCTTTTTTAAATTTTTGTATGCATTTCTGCCTCATTATGCAAATGAGGAGGGGCTGTGTCTCAAGGGGTCATCTTCTCTGCTATTGGTGGACCAGTCAGACAGGAGAGCTCCTACTCTGCCTGCAGACATCAACGATCTTGCCCCTCACACAGTCAGATGGCTTCCTTCAGTGCGCTGAGGTGTTTAACAACTCTGAAGACACTACCAGCAATGTCTTCCTTCTCTTTTCACGTAGACGCTCCGACAGACGTGCTTTCAGTTTGCTGCATGCATGGACACAGAACTGCGGTACAGCACACAGTAACGATGAAATGTGTGCTGTTCTCACATTCTTCCTCTGTATGTACACATAAACAACAAGGCAGGGAAATATAAAAGGAATTTATTTTATTGTTTGGGTACATTATTGTTCAGTGTACATGCTCACATCTGAAACAAACTTTACGTGCTTGATAACTCTCCCACCCCGCAGACATCTACACGCAATACCGATTTATATTCATAGCGGCAAGTGCTATGTAGCTCCACATAGGGGACACAGGAAGTGACATATAACACCTTCATGCGGCGTCATAACCGCGTAGCAAATTCACAGCCGCACCGGCAGAGCTCCAGAATATGCAACTCGGCCGGCTCACACGCGGACGCGCTTACAAGTGCGAGGGCCCGCCCAACGCTGCTTGCAGCTTTTATTTTTTTTTTTTTTTTTTTTTTTTTTTTTTTTTCTGCAAAGTAGGCCCAAATGACATGGCCTAAACATACTCGAAAACTCACCAAAATTTGCAAACATGTCAGAACCGGTGAAAAATTTCGTATTCTACAAGTTTCGCACATGGGCGTGGCAAAATGACTCGCTAGCGCCACCTAGAAAATTGGAAAATTAGCCCCTCGTTCACGTTCAACCTACATGTACGAAATTTTCTGGGGACATGTATCATCAAGACGCACAAAAAAGCCTCAAGAACCCATAGCCTAAAGTCAACAGGAAGTCGGCCATTTTGAATTTTATGGCCATTTTTGGATGATTTACACACTTCGTACTTTAACGAACTCCTCCTAGGGATTTAGTCGGATCGACGTCAAATTTCTGCTGTGCCTTCTAAAGGCATTGACGATGAAAAGTTGTGCTATTTGCGCGTTTTCGTCAATGGGCGTGTCCGTGGCGTCGATGATTCGCAATGAAACAGGAAGTTGTTGTAACTTCAGTGTACATGCTCACATCTGGACCAAACTGTACATGTAGGATGAGAGTCCCGCCCTGAACACATGTACATGCTGACATTCACCCACAGTCATAGCGCCACCTGCTGGCAACAGGAAGTGACTTTTAACGAAGCAGCCCCCGCCGCACGTTTCACCTACGTGCACGAATTTTCTGTGGTACGTGTATCTTGTCCAGACGCACAAAAAAGCCTCTTGGAGCGATGCCCTAAATCAACAGGAAGTCGGCCATTTTGAATTTTACGTCAAATTTTGGATGATTTACACACTTCGTACTTTAACGAACTCCTCCTAGGGATTTAGTCCGACCGACTTCAAATTTGTGCTGTGCCTTCTAAAGGCATTGAAGATGAAAAGTTGTGCTATTTGCGAGTTTTCGTCAATGGGTGTGTCCGTGGCGTGGCGTCAGAGATCAAGTCTTCGCCATGACACAGGAAGTTGTTGTAACTTCAGTGTACATGCTCACATCTGAACCAAACTTTACGTGCTTGATAACTCTCCCACCCCGCTATGGAGGACCGATCCTGACACAGTCAGAAATAAATACAGAAATAAATAAATGCTCAATAAATAAATAAGCATCCAATTAAATACACAAAAAAATAAGTAAATAAATAAATGTAGGTAGTAATTAAATTATACAAGGAGACATAAATGTATATATTTTAATTAGTGCCTTTACTTATTCACCTTTGTTATAATTACCTTATTTGTTTATTCAACTTTATTTATTACTAATTTTTTTAATGTATTTATTTATGTGTGTTTTAATATTTTTGTCTGTTTATTCTTCCTTTGTATTTATTTACCTTATTTATTTTCACCCATGGTATTTATTTCTGCCTGTCTTAAATTTTTGTATGCATTTCTGCCTCATTATGCAAATGAGGAGGGGCTGTGTCTCAAGGGGTCATCTTCTCTGCTATTGGTGGACCAGTCAGACAGGAGAGCTCCTACTCTGCCTGCAGACATCAACGATCTTGCCCCTCACACAGTCAGATGGCTTCCTTCAGTGCGCTGAGGTGTTTAACAACTCTGAAGACAATACTACCAGCAATGTCTTCCTTCTCTTTTCACGTAGACGCTCCGACAGACAGTGCTTTCAGTTTGCTGCATGCATGGACACAGAACTGCGGTATAGGGAGAAGCACACGGTCAGCTGGCTGCAGCTAAATCTGGAGTGCACTCGTATTCAATTCTGTATGGTAAATTCAGTTTTAACGGAGCAGAGCGAGCTGACAGGCAGAGTTAGAGACTTTTCTGTCCGTTTCTCTCTTTACAAAGACGCATGTTGCAGTCAGAGTCTTCTCTGAGATGCGAGCACGACATACAACACAATTTATCAAATTACACAACGGATATACAGTATGAAAATAAGATTGATTGGATTATACTCACAGGAAGTATAAAACCTCTTACATGGTCTATTAAAAGTAAAGTAACACAAAAATGTCAGGGAAATTACTTTACTTAGATTTAAGTACTGCAGTTGTACATTTGAAATACCTTCCTACCTTTCTGATAGGAAGCCTTCTTGAGGTGGTATAAAACATTTCTTCTTATATTCTGATTTGAGTTGTGGACAACTATGACCACATGAATTAAAAAAAAAACATTTCACTGCCCAAGTCAGCTATAACACAAGTCTTGTTCATCAGACTACATGCTGTACAGTATTTGTGGACAGATTTTGTCCCAGGATTTCTTATGCATTTTTCTTCTTCGTTGCATGATTTAGAATAATAAGGTGAGAAATGGGTCTATTCTGAGTTCATCCTGCACTGCAGCAGCTAATAAAGTCCATTTAATCCCAAAAACGCTTTTCTTTTAGGCAGGCTGGAGCAGAAAACAACTCACCTTTCTCAAGTTGTACAGTAATGTCACATGTGTATGAAGGTGGATCAAAAGCTAATCTTAAATGTCAAAGTAGAGAGGAGCCTAGTAGGCCTATTTATTTTCATTCATTACACAATATGAATAAGCTATGCAGACAGTTGTAAAGAAAGAACATCTTTTTCTTCTGTTCTCTACTTGTTATAGTTACACAGTATTAGGGGTGTGGGCTGTATTAAAAGTATCCACTGTTCTCCCATGCTCTAACACACAGTAACGATGAAATGTGTGCTGTTCTCACATTCTTCCTCTGTATGTACACATAAACAACAAGGCAGGGAAATATAAAAGGAATTTATTTTATTGTTTGGGTACATTATTGTTCAGTGTACATGTTCACATCTGAAACAAACTTTACGTGCTTGATAACTCTCCCACCCCGCAGACATCTACACCATACCGATTTATATTCATAGCGGCAAGTGCTATGTAGCTCCACATAGGGGACACAGGAAGTGACATATAGCACCTTCATGCGGCGTCGGAACCGCGTAGGAAATTCACAGCCGCACCGGCAGAGCTCCAGAATGTGCAACTCGGCCGGCTCACGCGCGGACGCGCTTACAAGTGCGAGGGCGCCCCAACGCTGCTTGCAGCTTTAATTTTTTTTTTTTTTTTTTTTTTTCTGCAAAGTAGGCCCAAATGACATGGCCTAAACATACTCGAAAACTCACCAAAATTTGCAAACATGTCAGAACCGGTGAAAAATTTCGTATTCTACAAGTTTCGCACATGGGCGTGGCAAAATGACTCGCTAGCGCCACCTAGAAAATTGGAAAGATTAGCCCCTCGTTCACGTTCAACCTACATGTACGAAATTTTCTGGGGACATGTATCGTATCAAGACGCACAAAAAGCCTCAAGAACCCATAGCCTAAAGTCAACAGGAAGTCGGCCATTTTGAATTTTAGGCCATTTTTGGATGATTTACACACTTCGTACTTTAACGAACTCCTCCTAGGGATTTAGTCGGATCGACGTCAAATTTCTGCTGTGCCTTCTAAAGGCATTGACGATGAAAAGTTGTGCTATTTGCGCGTTTTCGTCAATGGGCGTGTCCGTGGCGTCGATGATTCGCATGAAACAGGAAGTTGTGTAACTTCAGTGTACATGCTCACATCTGGACCAAACTGTACATGTAGGATGAGAGTCCCGCCCTGAACACATGTACATGCCGACATTCACCCACAGTCATAGCGCCACCTGCTGGCAACAGAAGTGACCTTTAACGAAGCAGCCCCCGCCGCACGTTTCACCTACGTGCACGAATTTTCTGTGGTACGTGTATCTTGTCCAGACGCACAAAAAAGCCTCTTGGAGCATAGCCTAAACCCAACAGGAAGTCGGCCATTTTGAATTTTACGTCAAATTTTGGATGATTTACACACTTCGTACTTTAACGAACTCCTCCTAGGGATTTAGTCCGACCGACTTCAAATTTGTGCTGTGCCTTCTAAAGGCATTGAAGATGAAAAGTTGTGCTATTTGCGAGTTTTCGTCAATGGGTGTGTCCGTGGCGTGGCGTCAAGATCAAGTCTTCGCCATGACACGGAAGTTGTTGTAACTTCAGTGTACATGCTCACATCTGAACCAAACTTTACGTGCTTGATAACTCTCCCACCCGTTATGGAGGACCGATCCTGACACAGTCAAAATAATACAGAAATAAATAAATGCTCAATAAATAAATAAGCATCCAATTAAATACACAAAAATAAAGTAAATAAAAATGTAGTAGTAATTAAATTATACAAGGGACATAATGTATATATTTTAATTAGTGCCTTTACTTATTCACCTTTGTTATAATTACCTTATTGTTTATTCAATTTATTTATTACTAATTTTTTTAATGTATTTATTATGTGTTTTAATATTTTTGTCTGTTTTATTCTTCCTTTGTATTTTACCTTATTTATTTTCACCCATGGTATTTATTTCTGCCTTTTTAAATTTTTGTATGCATTTCTGCCTCATTATGCAAATGAGGAGGGGCTGTGTCTCAAGGGGTCATCTTCTCTGCTATTGGTGACCAGTCAGACGGAGAGCTCCTACTCTGCCTGCAGACATCAACGATCTTGCCCCTCACACAGTCAGATGGCTTCTTCAGTGCGCTGAGGGTTTAACAACTCTGAAGACAATATACCAGCAATGTCTTCCTTCTCTTTTCACGTAGACGCTCGACAGACAGTGCTTTCAGTTTGCTGCATGCATGGCACAGAAATGCGGTACAGCACACAGTAACGATGAAATGTGTGCTGTTCTCACATTCTTCCTCTGTATGTACACATAAACAACAAGGCAGGGAAATATAAAAGGAATTTATTTTATTGTTTGGGTACATTATTGTTCATGTACATGCTCACATCTGAAACAAACTTTACGTGCTTGATAACTCTCCCACCCCGCAGACATCTACACGCCAACACCGATTTATATCATAGCGGCAAGTGCTATGTAGCTCCACATAGGGGACACAGGAAGTGACATATAGCACCTTCATGCGGCGACATAACCGCGTAGCAAATTCACAGCCGCACCGGCAGAGCTCCAGAATATGCACTCGGCCGGCTCACACGCGGACGCGCTTTAAGTGCGAGGGCCGCCCAACGCTGCTTGCAGCTTTAATGTTTCCTTGTATCTGCTTTCCCTTGGACATATATCCATAAACATGGCATTTCTTTTCATATTTATGCTGATGACACACAAATATACTTGCCCATCAGATCCACAGACCCTGGAATGCTGAGTTCACTTAACAACTGCCTTTGTGAAGTTAAAAAATGGATGTCAAATAATTTCCTCCAGCTGAACTCAGACAAAACAGAAATCCTGGTCATTGGGTATAAATCACATTAAGCCTGTGGCAAAGAACCTTGGTGTTTGGTTTGATAGTAATTTAAATTTTGAGCAGCACACCACAAAGCTTGTCAATCATGTTTTTATCAACTTAGAAATATAGCAAAATTCGATCTATGTTAACTTTTAGGACGCCAAGACCATTTTACAACGCCTTCATTCATCACGCCTGGATTATTGCAACAGCCTTTTCACCTGTTCAACCAAAAATCTATTGATCGACTCCAGACTGTCCAGAACTCAGCTGCCAGGCTTTTAACCAGAACAAAGAAATTGACCACATTACTCCTATTTTAGCTTCATTACACTGGCTCCCAGTATGTTTTAGAACTGACTTTAAAATCTAATGATTACTTTTAAGCTCTTCATGCCTCTCGCCTTGTTATATTTCTGAACTTTTAGTCCCATACACACCAGCACGTACCTTGAGATCCTCGGGCAGAGGTCTGTTGTCTGTTCCAGGGCCTCAAGGCTCTGGAACAGCCTGCCCGAGGAAATCAGGTCAGCTGAGTCAGTGAACTTCTTCTTAAAACCATATTTATAGGAGAAGCCTTCCCGATCTTATTTGACTTTATTTTATCCCTTTTATTTATTCTATTTACTAATTTTATATTTATCTACGTGTATTTTAGTCTTTCAATGTTTTCATGCTTTTATCTTGTATTGTTTGTATTATTGTCTCTTGGGTATATTGTTTTACACTTGTTAAAGAACTTTGCAATTGTTTTTGAAAAGTGCTCTACAAATAAAGATTATTATATTATTATTAATAAGACTTCTTATCTAACTGAAAAGTTAGACTTTATTTTCAGACAGAATCTTGGCTTTGCCTGACAGTGCTAACCTTTTATCTGAAGCATCACCTCCTAATTACTACTTTATTCACACATATGGGATGGAAGATAGGAGGAGGGCAGGCAGGAAATTTTTCAGAAATTTTCAAATGTAAGCATTTACAACTTGTAGTTTCTCATATTTTAATATCAGGCAATCTTACTTAATAACAATATTCTCCCATACTACCCCAGGCACACAGCTTATTATGCCTGAAATATCAGAACTACTGTCAAACTGTTTATTAATCATGACAGAATTTTATCTCTGGGGATCTGAATTGCATGTCGACAATGTCATTGGGCTAACACACAAATGTGGCCACACCCTAGATTGGTAATGTCCAGAGGACTGACTATTACCATGGATAGAATGTGATTAGACTATCAGATCACTATGTTTGTTTTTTTTACACGACTGAGTTTCGAGAAAAAAGGCATAATTTCAAGAAATGTGTTTAAGCTATGAGAAACACAAATTTTTTGTGTACACAATTTTTGATTCAAGATGGCTCCGCAGACGGCCGCCTTGGGATTACGCTCTGTAGTGCTTTCTGTGTATTTGTTAATTAACCGCTTTTTTCTGCCGTCCCTCTCTGTAACTTTTACCAGAGAAGATCTTAAACATTGGACTTTTAACTGCTCATTACTATTCCACCGCTCTTATTGACCTGGAACTTTCCCGGAGTTATTAGTTGGAGAGCAGCAGCTCTGTTTGGGATCGTTCAGAAACGGCGTAGGGGGAAAACGAGCAGGCACGCTGATTAAGCTGAGACAGCGGAGATTTCACACTGCGCTCCCTTCAATCCACCTGGCGAATGTCCGCTCTCTGGCCAACAAAATGGACGAACTGCTGCTCCTCAACAGAACTAACTTGGACTTCTACAGATCTGCTGCCCTCTGTTTCACCGAATCACGCGCACCGAGCCCATCCCGGACAGCGCACTTCACCTACCTGCCTTCAGAAGTGGGGACAGAGTATTGTATAACCAGGCCAGGAACACGCCCTACGACTAAAGAGGTCAAAGCTGCAAAGAGGTGCTACGAGAAAAGTTAAATAACAGCTTTGCAGCCAACGGCCCTGCATCAGTGTGGAGAAACCAACGGACACTCACAAACTACAAGAGACCATCCTCAACACTGCTGGTACTCAACGACTGGCAGACAGCTGAATGGTTTGTACTGTAGGTTTGAAAAGCCCAGAGTCACACCTTCCCCCTCTGACCTCTCACCTGCACTCAAGATCTGTGAAAAGGACATGGCCACCTCTTCCAAAGGCAGAAGATCAGGAAGGCTCCTGGACCTGACTGCCTGAAAATCTGTGCGGACCACTGGCCCCCATCTTCACTCAGATCTTCAACAAATCACTGGAGCTGTGTGAAGTTCCCTCCTGCTTTGAACACTCCACAGTCATCCCGGTCCCAAAAAACCCTCCATCTCTGGACTAAATGACCACAGGCCCGTCGCCCTGACATCTGTAGTCATGAAGTCCTTTGAAGACTGGTGTGGCCCACCTGAAGGACATTACAGGCCCCTTGCTGGACCCCCTACATTTTGCCTACAGGGCTACAGTCAGTGGATGATGCTGTCAACTTGGGTCTGCAACACCTCGACTCTCCAGGGACATATGGGCGGCTATTCTGCCAGTGTATGAATGAGTGTGAATGTTAGTTTCCGTTTGAGCACTTAGGCTCAGTGTATGAATGGGTGTGACTGGTGAATGCAGATGTAGTGTAAAAGCGCTTTGAGTGGTCGAAAAGATAGAAAGCGCTATACAAGTACGGAGCATTTACATGCAAGGATCTTGTTCGGGACTTCAGGAGAAGGAGTCAGCAGTTGAGGCTGGGGAACATCACATCCAGCACCCGACTATCAGCACTGGCGCCCCCCAGGGGTGTGTGCTCTCCCCCTGCTCTTCTCCCTCTACACCAAAGACTTCCCCTCAGGAGAACCCATCTGTCAAACTCCTGAAGTTCGCTGACCACGGTCATCGGTCTCATCCGGGTCAGATGAATCGGCCTACAGACGGGAGGTTGATCAGCTGGCTCTCTGGTGCGGTCAGAACAACCTAGCGCTTAACACCTCAAAACTGTGGAGATGACCGTGGGCTTCAGGTGGAGTCCCCCCACTCTGCCACCCATCACCATACTCAACAGCCCTGTGTCTGCTGTGGAATCCTTCAGGTTTCTGGGTTTCACTATAGCCCAGGACCTGAAGTGGGAGCCCAACACTGAACCATCATCAAGGAGGCCCAGCAGAGGATGTACTTCCTGCGACGCTCAGGAAGCTCAACTTGCCAAAGGAGCTGCTGATCCAGTTATACACAGCCATCATCCAGTCTGTCCTCTGCACCTCATCACTGTCTGGTTTGGATCTGCCACCAAAAGGACAGGGACAGACTACAACAGACAGGACTGCAGAAACAATAATCGGTGCCAACCATGCCCTCCATTCAGGACTTATACATTTCCAGTGTCAGGAAACGGGCAGGAAACATCACTGCAGATCCATCTCACCCCGAACACAACCTGTTCCAGCTCCTCCCCTTGGTAGGCGCTACAGAGCACTGTACGCCAAAACCAACAGACACAGGAACAGTTTCTTGCCACAAGCCATCACTCTGATGAACAGCTGATTCTGACTCACAGTGTCAGGAACAATCCTGTGCAATAAACCCAGTAACTCTGTCTCTGGTCCTTGGTTTCTTGGGGACAGGGATGATAGTGGAGGCTTTGAAGCAGGCTGGCACTTGGCGTGTCTCCAGTAAGTGTTAAAATGTCTGTGAACAACCGGAGACAGCCGATCAGCACAGTGCTTCAGGGAGGATGGGGAGATCGGAGTCGGAGTCCGGCCCGCTGCTTTGCGGGGGTTTTCTGTCTCCTGAAAGACCGTTGATTTCCCTCTCTGTGATGGAGAGAGGAGGGAGGGGGCCAGCTCTGAGGAGGGAGGGGAAGAAGTGGAGAAGCGGTAGAGGACACCAGAGAGGAGGAGAAGGAGGAAGAAGAGAGGAGACTGAGGTGAAGGAGGAGTAGAGATAGGAGGAGGAGGTAGAAAGGAGTAGGAATAGAACGTGGAGGAGCAGGGAGGAAGAGGAGGTGGAGGAGGAAAATCTCTGGTCTGTCTCAGACCAAAGACAGGATGCCAGGGCAGAATAGTGAGTTGTTTGGTGTTGTAGAACTGTACAGTACACTAAGAAATAAAAAAGGTGCAAATGTTTCCATTTGTTATTCTTTTGTTGTGTTCATCATGTGAAAAGGTTTTTGAGGGAGAAAAACACAAACAACATTACTAATAATAAATAATAAGTTTTGTAGTATTGTTTTGAATTTATTCCACCAGTGTGTCAGCCGTGTTGCAGTGTGTGTTTCTGAGGGCTTGTGTGTCATGTCTCGAGGGCAAAGTTGGTTTTTCAGCAAGATTGAATGGTTTTGAGTGGAGAGCTTCATTTTGACTGAAATAGGATGTTTGGGGAATTGGGTGAGAAGTTGTGGATTTGTGTTTAGAGTTTAGAGGAAAAGAGGCATAATTCAAGAAATGTTTTTAAGCAATCAAGAAATGGTAGGCTATATGGTTTCTTTCTTTGTTGATTTAACACTATTATTATTGTTTTATGATCGAAAATTGACTGGATTCTCTAGCCAGGGGTATTCAATTAGAATTCAAAGAGGTCCAGTTAGAGAAAACTTCCCGAAGCAAAGGTCGGAATATTAAAAACGACTAACTTGTGTTACATTCGTACCATAATGTATAGTTGTATCAACATATGTTTTTAGTCAGCTAATAAATATTTCAATCAGTTTCACATCAAACTGGAGGGATAATATAATAACTACTCTAATATTAAATTGTAAATTTAATAAACTAAACAAAGTGCAATTTTTAGAAAAAATGTAATACAAAGTGTAGCTTGAAGTGATGAAGTGTAGTCTTAACCAATTTATAATAAACACTCAACACATCATAACAAATGAACAGCTGTAATACCTCCTCCTCTCTTCATCCCTTCTTACAGAGCTACCACTTCTACTTTCTCTTGTTCAGTGGAGAAAATGAGCAACATGAGATTTCTCCTGCCAGCTAGCATTGGAGATCTATGAGATATTCTGTTTGAACTGCCCGTGGGAGGAACGTCCATGTAAAAATCTCTACATTCTTGATTAATAGCCATGTGAATCTTGTCCCTTTCGTCTCCTCAATTCCTCAAAAGTGAGTTTCCAAAAAGGCTCTGGTGAATCTCGCGGACTCGACTCGCAAGCATCGGAATGCACAGATTTGATTGGCTGAGCAATGTCACGTGAGACGATTGGAGCACATGCGATTGGTCTGTGGTTCCTGATCCGCTAAAACCAGTACAGTAAATGCCAGAAAAGCTGTGCGGGTTAAAATAGGCCAATGCCTTTCTGCCTTTGGACGTGCTGCGGTTTCGTCTTTGTCTCACAAGCATTAAAGTTTTTCTCGATTGCTTGTAATACAACACTGGTTATAAAGTAATGTTGCTTGTGGTTCTCCCCTCAAAAAAACCTTTCACATAATGAAACAAAAAAACAAAAAACAAATGTAAACTTCTGTTTCCCTCCTCCTCCTCCAACTCTCCTCATCTTACTCCTATCCCATCTCCTCCTCCAACTCCTACTGTTCCTCTTCCTTCACCTCTTCCTCCTCTCCATATGCTCTCCTCCTCCTCTCTGGTGTCCTCTATGTCTTCTTTCAGATTGTTGGATCCATTGTTCCAAAACTGAAAGAACTGAACTTTTACTATCTATCTGCTCCTGCTTCTTCCTCCTCTTCTTCTCCCTCTTCCTCCTCTCTCATGTCCTAGACCTTTCTCTTAGATTTCTCTGGATCCATTGTTCCAAACTGAATGAACTGACTCTGGCCCTTTTATAAAGCTTCTGATTGGTGTGTGATCAATTTTGACACCTTGTGTTTCCCTGGGTAGCTGTGTGCTCATTGAGCTCAACCTGTGCGATTGAGTGAACAATATGAATGTCAGTGTTTTCTCAATGACCACATGGTGCAGCAATGAGAAATGAAGTGTGCTTTTTGAAAAACCCAGTTATGTTTTGCTTTCGCTGACTTTCATTCTTGCAGACTTGGTGCCTCATAAAATCATATACAGTTGAAAAACACCAGTGAAGGCTTATTATTCTGAAACAATTAGATTACATAATGCATAAAAATAGATTACATTTAGAGAGATAATAGCTTAGTGCAGTGCATAGTTTACACACAAAATGGAAACTATATGGAGGAGGTAAAGAGTTTTTTGGAACTTTGTGTTATCAACAACAATTTCATATCCATAACTAGTGATAGATGGTACTTCAGTGCTGCAGCTTTGGTTGAAAAAAACACAGAAAGAGGAAGTGTTCAGGAAGGACAAGCTGTGTGAAATGTTTCTGTGCACCGCGTTTTTAGTTAATCTGTGCTGGTACTGATAACTGACACAGAGCAGCCTCATGTCAGCTATGGGGCATACAGCAGAGGAACTTACGCTATTTGGCCCTTGGTAGACAGACTTTCCAAATTTTATTTGAAAAGCGCTTTTTTTGTACGCAGGTTGTGATTGTATAGAACAGAAGTCTCTTAAGGCCAATTTTTCCATTTAAAAAACTCCTATCATTAAATAAACACGGAAATCTAAAACAGAAACAAGGAAAACTTTAATTCTGCACTTTTCAGTTTATGAATGTAATGAGCCATGTCATTTCTTCTGTTCCACAGTCTTTTTCCTCCTGACCGCTTCTTCCTGCTGCAGGTCAGTTCATTCTCCTGTGTCATGCGTACAGTAATGTTAGTTTGCTGTTTACTTTATTTATAGTAACACGTTACAAAAGTAATACAATTACAGTAATGTATTGCTTTTTGCTGTAAAGCGGTATATAACGCATTACTTAAAAAAAAGGGTAATATTATAACCGTCACAATATCAGTAGCGCTGTTACAACGCACCCGAAATTAAGTGGTGTTTTGTTTTTATAGTAATTCACCACACCAAGAAACATTTGGGCAGCAGAAAACAAATCCATAAGTAAAAGAGTAACGTTATTTCCTGTTGCTGGAATCCGATGGTCGGCAGGATGCAAACTACGCAGCTCCCTGATGGATCAATCAAATAGATTTCTATAGGCTGTGTGTTTGTGCTTTAACAAATAACTTTCATGATCAGAGAGGCTGTGCAGTTCATCCTGACGATCCTGATCCACATATGCAGGCACATCTTACTATGAGCATAATGCACCAACTAAAAAGCAGTCAAAGTTACTCAAAAGTAATGTAAAGCATTACATTTCAGAGACAGTAATATTGTACTCTAATTACTCTCAATTGACAGTAACTAGTCATCTATAATGTATTACATTTTGGAAAGGACTTGTCTAGCACTGGTCTTTAAAATACTCTCTGTTATGTCTTACATGCAATGAAGGTGTTCAGATCAGACTAACTGGGTCCGGGTCTACTCAGTGCTCTGGGAGAGTTGAAATCTCTCACAACAACGCCTGGGGAAACAGTGTGATGACACTGGGACTTATGATGCTAAGGTGGTGTGCAGACAGTTGGGCTGTGGTGGAGCACTGAGGACTGCTCAGTCGACCATTTTGGTCAAGGAAACGGTTCAAATCTGGCTCGATGATGTGGCCTGTTCAGGAAGTGAAAGGTCTCTAACTCAGTGTCAGCCAGAGGATTTGGGTCACACACTGTGGACACAGTAGGATGCTGGTGTGGTCTGTTCAGGTGAGAAAAACGTTTCAGATAAAGTATTTTGAATAAATGTATCCTTTTCTGTGTATTTTAGCAGCTCTGTCACCGAGTCATTGTGGTGTGAAATGTAACAGTTCGATGCGCACTATATGAGCTTCTAACCACAACCTGCAGAATGCTTTTAGAATTGAAGAGCAGATACAAGTGGGAAATGTTGCTCAATACAGTAAATGAAACTGTAATGTAGGTGATGAAGTTCATCGAGTGTTGATTTACTGTGAAAGTGTTTTATATTTCTCACAGTCTGTATGGGTGATGCAAAGTATAATGAATCATAACCTTGCCAAATTGTCTTACAGTAAAGATTTCTGTCATGACTAAATGACAAACAAACACATGTTCTATCCAGCCCTGATTTGTCTTCTGTGTTCTGAGATAGGTATCAGACTAGGGTCTGGGTTACTCGGTCTCGAAGAGTTGAAATTTATTACAAAAACACCTGGGGAACAGTCTGTGATGACAGCTGGGACTTAAATGATGTTGAGGTGGTGTGCAGACATTTGGACTGTGGTGCAGCACTGAGTACCTCTCAGTCGGCTCATTTTGGTCGAGGGAACTGGTCAAATCTGGTTGATGGTGGCCTGTTCAGGAAGTGAAAGGTCTAACTCAGTGTCGGCATGAGGATTGGGAAACACAACTGTGGACATGGTGAGGATGCTGGTGTATCTGTTCAGGTGAAACGTTTCAGATAAGTATTTGAATAATGTATCCTTTTCTGTATATTTTAGCAGCTCTGTCACCGAGGTCATTGTGGTGTGAAATGTAACACTGTTCAGATGCAGCACTATATGAGCTTCTAACCACCCTGCAGAATGCTTTAGAATTGAAGAGCAGAATAACAGTGGGAAATGTTGCTCAGTACAGTAAATGAAACTGTAAGTAGGTGATGTAGTTCATCGAGTGTTTGTGATCTACTGTGAAAAGTGTTTTATATTCTCCACAGTCTGTAGGGTGATGCAAAGTATAATGAATCATAACCTTTGCCAAATTTGTCTTACAGTAAAGATTTCTGTCATGACTAAATGACAAACAAACACAGTTCTATCCAGCACTGATTTGTTTCTGTGTTATGAGACTAGGTGTTTGATCAGACTAGCTGGGTCCGGGTCTACTCGTTGCTCCGGAAGAGTTGAAATCTATCACAACACGTCTGGGGAACAGTCTGTGATAACAACTGGGACTAAATGATGCTGAGGGTGGTGTGCAGGGAGCTGGGCTGTGGTGGAGCACTGAGTGCCCCTCAGTCGGCCCGATTTGGTGAAGGAACCGGTCAAATCTGGCTTGATGATGTGGC
>NW_024042159.1:0-3520 GCF_014851395.1 Micropterus salmoides | reverse complement strand
ACATGACAGCCGCTGCTTACATAAACCGTCAGGGCGGCGTCCGCTTGGCTCGGGTACTAGAGATAGCCAGGAGCCTGCTGCTGTGGGCTCACACGAACTGCGCTCTATCAGAACTCCACATTCCCGGTGTTCAGAACCAGCGGTCCCTCTCAGAACGAGTGGAGACTGAATTCCACTCTTACTCAGGAACTGTGGGGACAAATTCAGGGAGTCAGAGATAGATCTGTTCGCTCACGACGAAAACGCACAGTGCGCACTGTGGTTCTCATTGAACGCACGGGACGAGCCGCCATGGGCGTGGACGCCTTCTCACACAGCCCGTGGCCCGAACGCTCCTTTATGCTTTCCCCCCGGTTCCTCTGATTCCCCGCCTCCTGGCGCACATTCAGGAGGAGCTCCTAACAGTGATTCTGGTGGCACCAGAATGCACAAGCGCATCATGGTTTCCAGTGATGATTCAGCTGCTGACGGGGAAACCGTGGCAGCTGCCGGGCACAGAGACGCGCTTCACAGCTGGACGGCGCCATCCTACCTTCCCAGTGATAGGTCAGCTTTTTGGGCTTGACCCCTGAAAGGGAGCACCTTGAAAGATTAGGATTGTCCCCTAATGTAGGCCACCTTTGAGCCACTGCCGCAGACTTCTCTCAGACTGCTGTCTTTGAAGACAGCCCTCCTTTTGGCACTGACCTCTGCTAAAGGGTGAGCGATCTGTGCACTCTCTCAGTCGCTCCATCTTGTCTCGCTATCAGAGCTGACGGGAGCTCAGCCACCTTGAGGCCGAACCCAGCGTTCATGCCCAAGGTTATAACTAGCTCCTTCAGGTCACGGATTATTTCCCTGGAGGTTTTTTCCCTCCACCTCATCGACACGAGGCGAAGGAAGCATCTCATCGTCTCGGCCCGACTGGTCCCCCCAGCGTCGGCTGAAGAAAAAAGCTGACCTTTTGGGAGCAGATCTCTGGGCCGGTATTTTATACCCAATTTGTGGACCTGAGAGAGGCCTGTGAGAGAAAGAAATCTTCAGGACTGCGCATGCGTGCAGGGACGAACCCATAGCGACAGCTTTTAGAGGGCTACGCCTATACTCATAGAATCTGGGGTTACAATACGTAACCAACGATGTGATTGTGTGTGTGTGTATAGATACGTATATAAAAATAAAAAAAAATCCCCCTCTCACCCCTTGCAGAGTGGTATGCGTCATCCTCAAGCTCAGGTCCTCTAGAGTTTGAGGTTTCTTTGCAGTATCTTAGCTGTTCCTAGGACTGCACTCTTCTGGACAGAGACCTCACATGTTGTACCTGGAATCTGCTGTAGCCAATCTCCCAGTGCTCCGATCACCACTGGTGCTCTTCCTTTCCACATCTTTTCTCAGCTCCTCTTTCAGCCCTTGGTATTTCTCAAGCTTCTCGTGTTCCTTCTTCTTGATGTTGTGTCCCTTGGGACTGCCACAGCTATCACTGCAGCCTCTTCTGCTGTTTGTCGATCAACACGATGTCTGGTTGGTTAGTCATCACCAGTTTGTCAGTCTGGATCTTGAAGTCCCACAGGATCTTAGCTTGGTCATTCTCAACTACCTTAGGAGGTGTCTTCCATTTTGACCTTGGGACTTCCAGCCCATACTCATGGCAGATTATCCTGTACACTATGCCAGCTACCTGGTTATGGCATTCCATGTACGCACTTCCTGCCTGCATCTTACACCCTGCTGTTATGTGCTGTACTGTCTCAGGGGCATCCAGTCTGCACCTGGGGTCCTGCCTGGTGTGGTAGACCCCGGCCTCTATTGATCCCAAGATCCCATAGTCTCTATGGGATATTGTACTGTGTATATCAGGATGATATATATATATATAACCTAACTATAAATATAAAAAAATTAAAAGTAACTTAGATGTAACTAAGCTACTTTTGCCACGTTGCTGTAGCTTAGCTTGCTACATTTCACTGGGGGTAGCTTCTATAGTGATGCTTCATTTGATATAGAGTAGCTAGTAGTCAGCTCACTACATTTTCCAAGTAGCTTGCCCAACACTGCTGACTGGCCACTGCTCAGTGTAGCATAGACAGTGATGTAGAAGTAACCAGCCATGAGAAGCTACTGTCTGCTGGAAAAAACTAGGACAGTCTGTAAAAGCATATTTAGCGGCTGTCAGCACCTAGCCATGCTGTTTATCGCAGTTAACCGTAATGTTCATCAGCCCTAAATATCTTGTTTGGCTCTGAATACAGCACAAGAATGGGTGGGCCCCTGTGTAGTTCACTGCAACTGTAGTGAACAAATCTCGTTCAGGTACAAAGTTGTTTTAGCAGCTATGTGAGAGAGGCACAAACTGAGGCTATGGTTAAGCAGTGTTCTGCTTTTTATACTCTATACTATAATAGTGTGGCAGCTGCTACTACGGGGGTGATAGAGTTTGCTTTTATACACAGTGTCTGTTTTGTTGGAAAATCACCTGTATTAATAACATGTGTAATAATAATAATTCCTTCGTTAAGAAAAAATGTTCATTCAATAAACGTGTCCCTGCAGCCAGCTAGTCCACATTAAATGTTTATGTTTTAATGTAAAAAGCTGTCTGTCACGGCTGCCATTAGCTCCTGACAGCAAAGATGGGGTTCAACCATGGCTCCGCCGCCAAAGCTATGATTGGTCAATTGAGTGTTTTTCATTTTGGCATGGACAAAACATCTCCATTTCAAAAGAGAAAAACCAATGACAATGCTTTGTATTTAGTATAGGCAGGTGTCACGATCCTGTCCTGAGGTGTTCTGCGTTCTCTGTGTTTTGATTTGGTTTCTCTGTGTCTGGTTTTGGTTACTCCTGGTCTGTGTACTTCTGTGTTGGTTGTTATTTTTGCCCCATGTCTGCTCTGTGTTCTGTTATTAGTTCAGTCTGTTCTCCCTGTTATGTCTGTAGTCTGTCGGTATGATTAGGTTTTAGTCTGTTGTATGTTTCTTCTCTTGTGTCAGTTGCCTGTGCCTTATGTTCAGTTCTGTTCATGTTTGGATCTGTGCCGGCCCGGTTCTTGTCGTATTATCTGGTGTTTGTTCCATGCTCAGTTTCAGTATCTGTCTAGTGTTATTGTAATCTCTGCCTGAGTAGTTGTTTATTGGTTTATGATCATTCTGTGTTTAGTGTCCATTACCTAGGATATGTCTGTTCCCCCAGTTAACCCTATGCATACCTGTCTCTCTGTTTTCCTCTGCTGTCTCTCTGCCTCGTTAGTCCTGATCCTGGTCACCTGTTTTGCTCCCGCCCTGCTCGTTAGTCCCTGTGTGTGTATAAATGTTTGTTGTGTGTTCAGTCCTTGTCCGGTCACTGTAGCATGTCGTGCTCTGTCTTGTGTGTTGCTCTCTGTCTTCTCGTTCTGTGTGGATTTGGATTTTGGATTACTTGTTTTGTTTTGACAGTTGGTTATTTTAGATTCTTGAATTCTACCACTACTAAGTGTGTACACCTTAAGTTTGTTTAATAAACCATATGAGTTGCTTATTGAGTCCTGCATTTGGGTGCACCA
>NW_024042158.1:0-18581 GCF_014851395.1 Micropterus salmoides | reverse complement strand
GAGCTCTGAGCAAAACATGTTGGGGCTTGTTGAAAATAAAGTTTCTCTTTGGGTGGACGCTTTAAGAAAAGAAAGAGTTTTTCGTCTCGTTTTTTGTCTTTGTTTTCTTCCCCCTCTTCTGGACTGGTAAGTTAGTATTTACTTACTTTAACATCCACCCTGCCTACATTAACACACCTCATTACAGATAATCAGCAAACTGGCCCTTTAAGGAGCTCATTCCAGGTTATGTGTTCAGTGCCCTGCTCTCTGGAGTCTAAAGCGAGTGGGGAAGGGGGGTTGACAAGGGAACTTTTGAATCTGGAGTTACAAATTCAATACAGACGGTCAGGCCAGTACCTAGTGTTGAAACTAGCTTGTTATCAGAGGTCGGTGGTATCTGAATTCATAATGCACTAAGTGCGCCCAGAGATGGTGACCTAAGAGAGCGGGGTTCCTTCATCAAAAAAAGGATCCTAAGTCAATATTTTGAGATTCTCTGTCAATATTTTGATACCAAGTTAATATTTTTAAACATACTAAGTCAATATTTTGAGATTGTATGTCATTATTTTGAGATGCAGTGTAATATTTTGTTATATTATACACACCTTAATGAACTGACCATCTCCAGTCTCACTGAAGAAAACCACCCAGGCCTTCTTTCTCACTGCCAGCACAGAGGTCATGTTGTTCTGTCTGAAGAGCACCGAACATATTTATAATCACTTTTAGATCCAAATGGTGTTTATGTATTCTGAAGTAAAGAACTTTCAGATTAGAAACATACTGACAGCACTTCATATTAAATATCACTGCTCAAAGCTTCAGTAGATGTGTGTTGATATATTACATTACTAAGGAGCCTACACACCTTCAGTCAGGACTCATGATGTCTAATCAATTATGTAACTGCCAGTTGAAATGAGTATTTTTGTGCAGCTCTCCACAGTTCAAAGTAAAACAAAATAAATCTATTTAACCCTCAATTAAGTTGACTTCTCACTTCTTTTAGACATAAAACTGTTTTGCTTTAATTTTGTAAGAATGATACTTCATCAAATAAGCTTTTAGAGAACTGCATTTGATAATGAATGTTTATCTCCATATTTTGTATGAATTGACATTGTGGGGGCAATGAGCACCAAGAACTGGCTTTAAGCACACATTGCATAATTCCATATAATCTTATATAGCATATATATTCTTACATTTCCTTTAACTCCATTTAAGTCAATCAAGGTTCTTTGGGTTTTTATTGATGGAGAAAAGATAAATGACTAAATTGATCTGAAATCTGTCAACAAACTCCACCTTTCCTTCACGTTTGATTGCTGCATGAGTAAACTCGCCAATAGTGGAAAATATAAGCCTGCTCTGATTGTCATTCATATTATGAAGGTTCACAGCATCTGTAACTGTGTGCTAACAAGTTCGCCCTAACATTTTAAAAGGTTATATGTCAGCGTGCTGCCACGCGGGGGCAGAATTTCACTTTTGTTCGACTTTAACTGGGAGGATGTCCTGCAGCGGCCAATTGAAACACCGCTGCACTATGTATGGGAATAGAAAAGTTATTATTCTTTTCCATTTTAGTATATTATCATGCTACTAGACTACACACTACTACACTATACTACACTTCCATACACTTTTTGTTATTTGTTTGATTCATATTTTTTTTTACATGATGTTCTTTATACAGGAGCTGAGTGTGGGTTTATTGAAATGTCACCATGCCTTAACCTAAAGTCAGAAAGAATCAAGCACAGTCTGTACTGTGTAATTTTTAATTTGTAGATCGTTGGCTGTTTCACTTAACAATAAACACAGTGTGGAGCTATAAGTAGCCTATATAAAGCCATAAATACAGTTTAGCAATTGCAACATGAGTAGCCTACAAAGCACAATTTCAATTTAAGACATTTAAGAAACCTGATTAGTTCATAAAATAATCTACCTGACGACCATTTAATTGTTCCCGAATGGAGTGGAACTATAAAATAAGTCAAATTTCTTTCAGCTTTAGGAAACAGCAGCACAATTTGAGGCCAACAAACTGACTTTAGAGTCATATGGTTCTCTCTCAGAGCCTCACTGAAGAAAATGTTGAGGGAGCATTTTTCGTCAGCTTTTCACAAAACATAATCTGCCTCAGCCTTGGCTATTTATAGTCAGTTCATTATATTAAGGTACAATGCATGTTTAAATGGGTGGATTCCTCTTTATGAGCCTGGAGCTTGTGTTATTTCTTCCTTCCACTAGAGGTCGCTGTCCCCCCTCAGTGTGCAGCAGCGGCACGCAGCAGCCCGGTCAGAGGCAGCAGAGTGTCGGCAACTCCAGCAGCTCCGCTCTGTATATTTCAGCTGACCCTCCGTTTTAGGGATTCATTCATCTCAGTCAGAGCTGACTGAGGTCTGTCCGGACGGGATCTGTCCATCCATCCATCCATCTACCCGACTGTCTGTCCAGCTGTAACCTCTGCCGCTCTCCTTTCATCCAGCGGTGCGCCGCGTCCGCATCTGCATCTGGGAAGGTCAGACATCAATTTTGATCAGCGGACCTGACAACTTTTTTTTTTTTTTTTTGAGAAATTCCTCTCCTCCTGATCAGCGTTTCATCACGGGGAGATTATTACTGCGTTCAGCGGTTTGGTGAGTCCTCCTGCCGCTGTTTTCACGTGAGGTGGAGACAGCACTGCAACACTGAGGTGTGGAAATGATCAAACCTGTGGTCAGGCCGGGAGATTAATATTTTACTAACAGAATGAAACCTTGAAGGAGGGTCGCGTTTCCTCTGAGATGGAGCTGTCTATTTTGACAAAGGATATTTCTATGATATTTAGGCGACATTCTTCATCTTAATTTAAATTGATTTAAATTTTCGTGCTTGATGTTCAGTTGTGTCACCTTCTACAGCGGTTCAGTTATCTTTATTTTCTTTAAGATGAAAGTACTGTAACATTTTTAAAGTTGGACAAATCTTTGCAGTCAGTCATGTGTATCTGTAATTCAATCACAAGGGTGTAGCTTATCTCCAGTTAGATCTTCGTGAATGTTATCTTACTTTGCCTCGATCCCTCTTCAGTCCCCTATTGAGTTCGCGGACGTAATTGGCATTCATAAGCAGCTCTGAGTGTTGCATAATAGCCCACATCTCAATGGGATTTAGGGTCAGTCAGCATGTCCTACATGGGTGCTTGCCAAACTGGTAGCCCAGGGGGACTCCCAAAAGTCCCGAACAAGGTGGGATGCCAGCAAAAATGACGATGGGTTTGATATGACTGTGTGTTTCTTTGATTACAGAAACTTCCTGGAAAGCAGCCCTCAGCTGACATGCACATATCAAGATAAAGTGCATCTGGTTTAAAGTACAATTCTGAGCTACTTGTACTTCCAGTGTTATAATACTCAATGAACTAGTTCATTTGTAGATGAAGATTTTACATAAAAAATATCTGATCATCTTAAAAAAATATGATGCAATTTTATAGATAATCTATACAGTAGTAAAGAAGTAAAACTATCTCCACTTTGACCCACTACGACACTTAATGCTGTTAACACATTAATGCATATATATACATATAGATAATATACCGTAATGCTTCCGCTGGAGCCATTCTGCACAATAAATACTTTGATACTTTAAAGGTACCCTGCGGAGTACTGAGAGCTAGTAGCGCTATGGAGGAATGTTTTTGGGAGTGGGTCCCACTTGTTTGTGTTGTGGTAAGAAACACTGAATGTAAATTTAACTTCTTTGTTTACAAGAACTCCCAAAGGCATCTTTAATTAATTTGTTGCAAATACTTAAGCTAAATAACATTTTTGAATAGAGGACTTTTACACATAACAAAGTAGATTTCATTGATGCTGTTATTTCAGTAAATAATTTGAATACTTCTCCCTCCTCGGATGACTCATAGCATAGCTTGTTTTCTTCCCTCCGCCAGTACTGAAAGACAAAATCCTCTCAGACAGGAGTGCCTTGCAATGAAAAGTTTTGATCAAACAGGGGAGAGTGAGTCTTTTACATTTAGATGACTAAAATATAATTTGTTCTGTTTGAGTAAGATAGCATTCTTCTCTGCACTGGTTTCACTGGTTTCTCTCCAGAGGCAGTGCATCTGTTCACTGTATGTATTTTGATGACAGGCCTGTGGTTTGCAGTCTTTCTATAGCCTGCGGTGCTGCAGGTCTCCTCCCTTGGTTTGGAGCTCAGAGGTCTGTAATCTCCCTGAACCACAGCACCACCACCCAGATTCATTTCTCAGGGTAAAAATGACACAAAACCCAGCTGGGCACACAGCAGGAAAGAAAGATACACGTGCCCAGTTTGACAGTTTGGATGAAGTCCCTGTAGAGCAGAGATCCATGGGTAGAAAAAAGCTAAATTGCGGAAACTTGACCGAGGGCATCAGGTTCTTTATTGGTCCAGGCTCTGGAATTATGACCCTCGGATCTCATGTATTTTTGGTGTGAAAATTAATTTCTTTCTTTCACCAACAACAATATTTAAAACACTTAAACACAGTCGCAGGCTGAATCCATTTTGTATCATGTTTATATCGTCATTGGTACGCTACCCTTTGGCTTCAGTCTGAAAAGCAGTAGCAGTACCAGCGCAGTTGAAACTCATTTTCAGTTTGTGTCCTGGGTTCTTCCTTTATACATTTGTCTTGTGCTTCGTTTGAAACACTGTACTACTACTACTACTACTACTTTTGATTTGTGTTTATTGTAGCAATGTAGTTTGTAGGCCCTTCTAGTTGTTTTCATTGTGTCATTGTGAAGGTGTGAGTAGGTGTACATACAAATTGTTCATGTGGGAGAGACTGGTTGTTTTGAATTTTTGCAATACTCTGACTCATTTTAGAGAGAGAGAAAGAACTTTAGGATACTGATGCGTCACACATGGATTATTCCTTTTTCATAGACCTAATTTTAGGCCTACTTCTCAAAGCTGCTATAATCAATATTTTTGTATTAACAATGGCCCAAATGACTACGTGTATTTGGAAGTGGTGGCTGTAGTGAAGGAACAAAACATTACTCTTTTGGCTCGGTCTCTCTGCCCTCATCAGCCCCATTTCTAACAGCATCATCTAGCAGCGTATATAAGCTCCTAGGGTCCTATGTTCCCAGCTAAATATCCTCTTGATATGACACAATGAGCAGACATTTCAAATGGTTTTATGTTCTCTGCAATGTTTTTACTATTCAAACAGCATTTGAAACATCCATCTCAAGTTAGCCCATACCAATCTCTGACAGTTACTCTTAGGACTCTGGGAACACAGGGATGAGTCCCAGCTTAAGAGCCAGATCCTTCTCTCAGGAGATGGTGAAGTCAAGTTGCAGCTCTACAGTCAGCTAAGAAGATCAAAATCAGTTTGATTGTGGTTTCAGAAGCAGTTATGTGCCGCAACAAGAAACACCATGTAAATACATGCTTTGGAGTTGATGGCACTTTTAATGGAGCTATGCTAACAGTTTATCTATGCTCAGTCAACCATCATGGTGGTTCTATCTACGTACTGGATGCAGATGTAGCAAACAAGCATGCCAGTGTTCCCCAAAATGTTGGACTGCTCCTTTAAAATGCATGACTGCCTCTGGTGTACACTCATTTTTGTCTTGCATCTCTGTGGTAGCAACATATTCACCTTTCTGATAACATTCTATTCTATAATAATGTAATCTGGACCAGTATGGACAGTACTGTCACAATGTGCTCATTTCTGTTTGTCTTCGCTGTGTGTGCTGTAGCACTGTAGTTGACACATTTTATTGCAGTCAGTAGAACTTGCTCTCTCCTCAAGTAGAAAGTCCCAGATGTTTTGTGAGTTTTGCAGCCTTACTGGAGTCTGGTGACTCCAGTACATTACTAAGGTGTGTGAGGGAGACCGTCAGGATGGTGGGTGGAGTGTGTGGAGGCCATAATTGGCAAAATATAAAGAAGAATGACCGTGTCGGTGCGGAGACACTGCCGTGTGTTCCTCTTCCTCGTCTCTTACTGGTGTTTCCCAGCTGCTGCGTGGGAAAGCGAGGGAACACTGCAGCGCTGTGTCCGCTCGCAGTAATGTGTGCGAGATGTAAAACAGATAGAAAAGAACGTACAAGCGAGAAGCAAGGGAGGGAGACAGCTGAACAAAGTCTTTTGTAATAGAAAAGAGCCATACAAGCTGTTTATGTGGGTTGATATTACTCCATTCATATTCTGTTTCCATTCAACACAATGTGTTCCAAAAAATGACTGAGGACATTCTCTCCTCCCTTCTATTTTATTGCTGTTGTGGTTTACCCTTGTAAAATAGATGAGAGATTATTGGATGGGCTTTTTTAAAGGCAGTGGTGGAATGTTATTCAGTACTTTAACTCAATTACTGTACTTTACTTGAGTATTTCCATTTTATGCTACTTTAAACTTCTACTCCACCACATCTCAGAGCCAAATATTGTACTTTTTACTCCACTATATTTGTCTCATGTGCATTAATTACTCGTTTCTTTTTAAATTACAATTTTTCATACCTTTCCTGTCCAGTGAAAATCAATGTATCTCCAAATGTGGTGATTTTGATTTTAATTTTTCTGATAAACTATATGATGAACTGTTCCTTTAAGGGTTGAGAAAATGATTCTACTTCTTTATCTGAATAAAACTGACCTGAGATCAGCTGGAAACCGCTGGGCTGTTTTTCTGAGTTCTTGAAAAGTTTTTAGAGATACATGCTTCTCACAGGACAGTGATGCTACAAACATATGATGACCTTATAAAATATGATGCATTGCTGTAGATTAAACTGTATATAATGTAGTTAAAATCAACACAACCCTATACATCTACAGCTGCAAAATGCAACATACAAATGAATGCAGCAGTAATATGTATCCGTTGCATGGTTGTTGCACAAACTGCACAAAATTATGAATAACGGTTCACATCCTCTGCATGAAATACAATCTATCTAATATTAATCCAAAAACATCCTAATATACTTTTGGTACTTTTAAGTACATTTAGCTGATAATACTTACATACTTTTACTTAAGCCAGATTTTGAATGCAAGACTTTTACTTGTACTGAAGTATTTTCTTAGTGTGATATTACTACTTTTACTTAAGTAAAGGATCTGAATACTTCTTCCACTAATGTTTAAAGGAATGGTTTGACATTTTGAGAATCCGCAAATTTTCCTTCCTGTTAGAACTGGGAGAAACAGCCATGCTGGCTCTGTCCAGAGGTAACAAAATCTGCCTACCGACACCTGATTAACATGTTATGTCTCATTTGTTTAATCTGATGTCATCCATCCATCGAATCTAAATTGGCATCAAAATTTGTTGATTGTCCAAGACCTGACAAATACAAGCATTTTCAGATCTGACACAGCATTTCAGTGCTTTCAAAAAACACCTTGTTTAGTGTTTGTTGGAAAAGGGTACGTAAACACATTGTTTTGGGGACTTGCTGAAATGACTGATTCTGTCGTTGTCCTTGGGATAACAGTCTCCAAAAGTATGTGGCACAGTTATTGCTCCTAGCCGTTGGACAGCCATAATCGAGGTGGTCCTGGAGAATTTAAAGATTACAGCTACCCAAGCTTTTCGACAATTGCTTGAACTCCGGTGGGAAAAGACCGTATCTCATAAATGCTCAAAACACCTCAAACTAAAGTGGAACGGCGGAACAAAAGATTACATTTGTCGACGTTATTACTATTACAACATTATATCACCCACTGTTTTGACTGTGCTGTCCGGCAGGTAGTCCACATTAATAATGATAAAAACAACAATATTTAAAGACGCTGACGGCTGCCATGATGACCCTTGCTGAGAGAGAGACATAGTGATGGATGATCGACCTCCACTTGAGCTGCACCAAGTGGCACACAGCCTCACCATATATGGGCCTGTGTGTTGGTAAAAGGGAAATGGTTTGCTTAAACTCTGAATGTATGTGTGTGTGTATGTGTGAGTGTGGGTGTGGGTGTGGTGTGTGTGTGTGTGTGTGTGTGTGCTGCAGTGTATGAAGAAGGAAAGCGCTGGAGGTTTGCCACTTCATAACTTCAACCAGTGTGAAGCTGGCTAACATGTTTCTGGCACTGACACACACACAAACACATTTTTCAGCTTTTATTTATCCAGACAGGGTGTACTGAACGTCTGTTTTCATTTTCCCTGCTATATCTAATTTCTACCAAAAGAGACTAACAGAAGGGGTGAGTGAGGAGATTTTCTTGTGCGGTTTAATTTACGTAACAGCCACCGCTGAGAGATCATTTCACAAACATGGCTGTCATACTTCAGCAGGCTACATATTAGTTTTTATGAATGTTTAGAAGCCAGTTTCCTGTCACCTTTGATCACTTTTTACGTGTTTCACTATAGTGTGTAACACAATACAATGAACAATTTTGAAATAACTGTTAGCTATTGATAGTCTGATATTGTCACTAGATCACATCAGATTTATTTTTGCCATTTGGTATGTAGTTGACCACAGAAACAGAAATATGTGTTAAAATATATTATCCATCCATCCATCCATCCATCCATCATCAACCGCTTATCCTGCGTACAGGGTCACGGGGGGGCTGGAGCCAATCCCAGCTGACATCGGGTGCAAGGCAGGCGAGGCTGGGGAAACCGGGGTTTAAACCCACGACCTTCTTGCAGTGCTAACCACTGCTCCACCGTGCCGCCCAATATATATTATGTGATATAAAAAAAACATTAAATTCTGTGAATGGTCAGACAGTTTGAGTCAGTAGGTATTTGGATTTATTATCTGTGTCTTGCCAACACATTGGCGTTAAAATTTCACATCTCCAAAATGCTAATTTAATTTAAATTGGGTTGGCTTTTGAAACAATGACACCAAGACATTGTTTGTTCACCTGCTCTTTAATGCATTGCATGCAAAATCTGACATTCTGATGGATGCAGATTCTGGTGCTCAGTGTTATTACTGTAAGATTAAAGTGTCACCTTTAACACTGAGGAACATGCTTATTGACAGTCTGACAGAAGCTTGGTGAAGTACGGGGGTACTTGTAGGGCTTGTTGGTAAACTACTGTAGCTGGCGAGCTAACTGCTAACACGCTAGTCAGCACATAACTCCCCATGAAACCACACTGTTGTTTTTACATTTGTGTTTACCAAAAAAAAGTTGACACCAGGGTTTACTGTCATCAACATGCCAGACAATCAGTGGCGACAACGGGAAGTGACCGCACCTGACCAGGAATTATTCTGGCGCAAACCACAATGTGACGTTTTTACCGTTTGGTTTTTGTACGGACTGAACAGACAAGATAACATGTTAATCTGTGAGCTTAAGAGGTGCTGGTTGGTTGTTACCTTTGGAGAGTTTCCCACTGTTTCCAGTCTTTATGCTAAGCTAAGCTAACCGCCTGCTGGCCGTATCTTCATGTTTACCATGTCCAGCTATTCTTGAATGTTAGAAACAACATGCCATTTGGATAGTGATTGGCTAGCCACATTTCTGCAACGCAACATGTACAAAAACGCAGGAACACAAGGCAACAAAACACAGCACCAAAGTGTGTCTTTGCTTAATGTTAAATAATGGTCCATGACTTCTGGTTGCCACTGTGTTTCAGCTGCTTTATGGGTCAGGTCGAGGGCATGACATACATCTCCACAGCCATGTTGTGGTCAGAAATGACAAAATCATCTTATGTCTTATTTAGAAAATGCACTATTGAGCCTCTCCTCTGGAATCATTAAGATATAGATTAGATTCTAGCTGTTCTCGCTTGTTTTTGGTTAAAAGTTGGATGAGCAGCCAGGAGAAAAACAGAGTGTGTGTGTGAGGAAGAAGTTTAGAATCCATTACCTGGTGAGATAACTTCACAGTGGGTTGTTTTCTCATTAAACAGATCTGTGCTCGGGTGTTTTAACAGGCTGCAGTTGTGTTTTCTTTTAGAATACATGACTTCAGCTTAGTGCATGCTTAATTCTATGCTTCCCCGCTCCCTCTGTCATCTGCTCTCATTTTCTTTCATTCACATCTCTCACACACCTGCATGGAAAACCCCAGTCAACAACTCCCCAAAACAAACGACACGCTGTCTCTGTGCTACGTACTGCTCACTTTGGTGTTAAGAACTGAGGCCTTGCTGAATTTGTGATCTTGGTATGTTGTCTTCCTCCTGTGGATGGCCAGACAGCTGTTCACCTTCAGCTGATCAAATCTCTGCAGCCAGCAGCAGCAAGCGCACAGTGTGTGTTTCATCACGTTTAACTTGATGGACATGCTGTGTATTTGAAAGTACAGCACAGTTGCACATGACTAACACAGTGTGGGTGCCTTTATTATAGCAAACTAAGTGGATCTTTTTTTCTGTGTTTTTCACACACCAGAATGGTATTTCTTGGTTTCACATTACTGTGCACATGCAGAAATGCCCAAACATAAATACATTAATCACAGAAAAAAATAAACCCATGCTTGACGTTAGGCCTGAAACTAGTATAAAAACATTAGTATGCATATACTTTTCAGATATCAGATATCCAGAAATAACATTTTTAATTATTAATATTTCAATATAAATCAATATTTAATTATCCCTTAACATGTACTGTAACTTCACAGATCCTATTGTCTTCTGAAGTAACATAAACATAATGGGAGTGCCGAGAAAATGTAGCAAAAACGTTTTTTTCAACGAAAAGAGTGGTTCCCTGAACACCCTGTTGTGCATGCAAACGCACTGCATTTCCCTGCCTTTTTAACACCATTGTGTTTACAAACTTGTCGCAGCTGATTGGGTAACACTTGTGTCATGCCCACCAAACAGGACAAAACATACCTCAAAGCCCGTGGAACGGTGCACAACGTTGGAAACATGTCGTTCAGTTGCACTGTCTGCATCTTTCTGAATATTCCTATAACGCCTGAAAACATGACTGGTAGTAGCAACAGGTACATGTGGACCAATGAGTAGACCAAATTATTTCTCATCTGGTTTTGTTTCTTCTTCACTTTGAGGTTTGATGGGTGGTTGGCAAACAACTGTTTTTGTTTCCGTTTTGCAACATCTACTTCTTCTTCTCTGTACATCCATGCGTAACGTAGCCTATACCACCAACTTATGATCAAACTAGCCTAGTTTATTCGCTTCAAACCAGTTGATGGATATGCACTTCTTTTTCTGTTGCAACATTTCAAAAAGATTGCTTCTAATTTGCCTTGCAATTAGATGGAAACCAGCCAATGACTTGGACATGTGACAGGATGTATTTGCTTCATTTACATTTAACCGAAATCCAGATTTTCCCTGTAACTGTAACCAAAGTGGTTTTGTTTCAGGATGTGATACGGGGTCTCAAAGTCCTACATTTTCCTATGCCCATTTTAGGGTAGAAGGACAGCATTTCCTTCCCTAAAAAATATGTAATACTAATTCGTAGTGTACAGATGTAACTGCCAGGGTTTCTTTATCCTGATATCCCCGACTATGAGCCTTTTTCAGTCCAGTCATTCCTAATCTGGCACTTCTTCTATTGTAAGCCCGGCAACTTGCTGAGAAATGACTGTATTACTTACAAATGGCAGAGAAAGAAAGCCGAAATAACTTCAATAAATATCATCATAACAATCAGATTGTTAGCAAATCCACTGTAACATATAAACTTGTGTCCTGCATGTTTCCTTTAGACGCTGCTTCCTCCTGTGTGGACGAGAGGATGGATGGCTGACCTCGGAGCTCACTGACTGGTTCGCTGATCTTCGCTGGCCGTAGCTGCAGTCATGGCCAAAAGTCCGGAGGTGAAGCTGGCCGTCTTCGGCAGAGCGGGGGTGGGCAAGTCAGGTAAACTGCTGTGTGTTTGTGTATGTGTGGGTGTGTGTGTGCATTGAGGCTTCTCTCAATCTGAGGCTTGTTAAAGAAAAGTTTGTGTAGGTCATCACTGACTTATTTTCCCATTATTTTGGTACTTAGAAGCAACATTTAAAAGGCTTAAATCATTTATGTTGCCACTGTGCGTCTCCTCATGACCTCTGCTTTCTAATTTTTCTAGTTTTCCTCCATCATCCTGTCACTATTTTTATAACTCTCCATCATTCCTCCTCTTACTCAGTTTGTTTGCGTAGTCAATATAACAGTAGGAGGTTGTTTTCGGTCTGGCTTAAATAACTTCACTCCCACTGATAAGTTAGCTGAGTCATTATCATTTGGTTTCAGCATTCCTCTATAAGCTGCTGCAGCTCGGCCTCAGCTGGCGCCCTGGATGTTTTCTCCAGTAGCTAACACAATAACAAAGACCATATGTTTCTTGCCAGCTGCAAAGCTTCTGCGTAGCAATCAGCTGTTGGAAAACATACTTCGGGACCTCTTCCATGTTGAAGGAGGAAGGAGGCCTGAGGTGGTCAATTCGTTACTGTACTGAAAAGAATAATGACTGAGGAAGGTAGAACCTTCAGCTGAAAGGAGAGCGGTTGTAAAACATGGCAGTGAGGCTGACAGTGTTTTGTTCGGGAACCTGGAAACCTGACCTTGGACCTCCAATCTGCAACTTCTTTCCTTGAACTAAGAAGCGTACTGTTAGCCCTGCTGATCTCCTAATGAAGTTCTTCCCCAAAACTTAGTGATTATTATTGAATTTGAAAAGTCACTCAACATAATGACAGCTGATGATTTTTAAGCAAAAATATGGAAGCAAATAACCAGTTGAGGTTGCACTACATTGGATCTTACTTTGCGTCCGTGCGTGGTTGATTTGGTCCCAAAACATTTCCTACGCAAAACTTAGGGGAATACTCAATATGTGACTTTTTCACGATGGTCAAATCAAGATTTCCATTTCCACAGAATGTGCCCCATCTCGCAGCAATCCTGACGTATGTCCAATGAAGAAGAGGAGCAAAGTGTAGGTGCACAGTAGTGGAAATATTGGATTTACACATTGGTTTTAGGCATTACCTTTCAAGAGCAAACATTTTATCATTCCTGGCAGACAGTAGACATCTTTGGGATCTGGAAAATATACCTTTGAAGATGCAACCTGGAGATAGATAACAGGTTAAACAAGATTAGAAGTCTACAGCCAATGTTAGCACCTCTGAAAGGCTGCATTGAGCTAAATGTTGATGTCAGCATATCAACATCCTCCCAGTGACAATGTTCAAATGCTGATGTTCCGCATGTTTACCATGTTCACCATCTTAGTTTACATTTCCTAATTAGCCCTAAACACAAAGTACATCTGAGGCTGATGTAATGTCAAATTATAATGTTGACCTGATGATGGGGCAAAATGAAAAGTCAGGTAAACACCAAAGTCATTACAGTTCATCCTGAGGGGAACATGAATGTTTGCACCAAAGTTCATGGCAACCTATGCAATAGTTTTTAAGACATTTCACTCAAAACCACAGATGTGAACCTCATGGTGGTGCTAGAGGGAAAGTCAGGTGATAATCAAATCCACTGGGGACTATGAATGTGTACACAATTTTAGGCCACCTGTTTAGTAGTTGCTGAGATATTTCAGTCCTGACCAGTGTTTCCTATAAGGTGTGCAGAGGGAACTATATGGCCGAGGTCACAAATTGGGCTATGGCTGATAGAGATTGTTGTAGTTAAAACAGGGACAGGACAGTTCTCTCATGTCACTGCTGAAGGCAGTGAGGAACAGAGGAAATAAACTGACAAGCCTCAAGTCAAATGAGAATGTGGCTATTCCAGTTTTCAACCTACTTGTGGTCTAGTTCTGGTGATGAACTCATTATTTGCCTGCTGGAAAACGCTCATCAATACCAACAGCCTCCCTGTTCACGAGGACGCTTGATCCACGCAGCTCTGCAGTTGCCTGATCCTCTTCCGGTAGCCGCATGCCTCCCTTTGTTTTTTTTTAATGCATAAAAACAGACACACAGCAGGATGGTAGTCCTTGTTGTCACATCTGAAGCTACATGCAGCCCCGGTGATCCCTTCAACAATGAACAGCTCTCATCTAAACATAGCCCCTTCGTGGAAGCCCACAGATGCTAATGAATCAGCCCTCTCCTCAACAGGCAAACAACAGGACTCAGATGGTAAAACACACTCCCACTTTATGCACAATATGACAGAGAGGGAAAAAAACAATAACGTTTAACAGATTTTACTTGTTGTTTTTAGCATTCTAGTGTGTTGAAGTGAGCATTCCTTAGTTCATAAATCCTTGTGTACTGTTCCATTTCAGCCAAAGAAGTTATATGCCTTGCATCAAAGCTTTTAGAGAGGGCTGCAGTTCAACCTCCCACCTGCCTACCCAGCTGAAGCGTCCCTGAGTAAGACACTATATCCCTGCTAGTTCTCTGACCCTGACCTCCTTGTGTAGGAGGTGTTAGATAGGCCTACTGTAATAAGTACAATCTCATTACATTTCATCTAACAGAGCTAGATAATGCTGACAGGACTAGTCGATTAATCAGTTAGCCAACCGGCATAAAGTTAATCAACACCTTTGGTGATGATCAATTAATCAGTAAAAAAAGGAGATGTCTATGAAGATTCTCAGTCATCCAGGTAATAGTTATCCAACGAAGGTTAAGTCCAGTTGCCCTTGATTTTAACCTTCGTTGGATAAAAAAAGGAGAGAAATTTCAGTTTTTCTCTGTTTTTGTAAGACTATAAATCTTTTGGTTTTACTGGTCTTGCAAAACAAACTATTTTTAAACATCCTCTTGGGTTAAGGGAACTTTTGATGTGTAGTTTTTATTATTGTTAGTGAAATTTTATAGGCTAAACAATTTATAAAACAAGACTAAGAATCTACAGCCATGCCATCGACGTACTTGTACATGTACTTAGACATAGCTGTGCTTTGAGCTAAGTCAGCATGCTAACATGCTTAAAATGACAATGCAAGCATGCTGATGTTTAGCAAGCATAATGTTTACCATGTTCACCATCTTAATTTAGCAAGCTAACATTTACGAATTAGCGCTAAACATAATGTACAGCTGAAGGTGATGGCAATTAGGGCTGGATGATTAATCGAAAAGTAATTGACACCGCAATTCAGAGCCTCTAACCGACATGGTTTTCCCATGGACAGCAGTACACGTTCTTGTGAGTTAGTGTTCATGTGATGCTCAGGTTCCTTATTTTAGTTAGACTTCAGTGTATTTGTACTTTAGTGGTGCTAAGTCACATCCAGAAGCTGTTTGTTCCCTGCTGGGAGGGAAAAAATGTGTTCCTAATGAGCGAGAGCAGACCTGCTGGGTGTCTTGGCGTCGTTGGGGGCTTGCTGGGGCCCTTCGTGATGTCTGACCTGGACTCCAGCCGAGCAATCCAGCCCTAATAACGAGCAGAGTGTATTAACTGAGTGTGGCTGTTCTGGCACTTTGCAGTTGTTTGTTTTATTGACTCAGCGGATGGAAACTGGTGTTAGGAAATAAGATAAATTTGTCCAATTACTGTACCTTTGACTTGGTCTCCTCTAAACACACACTCATGTGTACACAAGCATGCACACACACACACACACACACACACACACACACACACACACACACACACACACACACACAATGGGTTGATCCCATAAAATGAAGTACTCACTTGCAAAGTTTTGGGGAGTAAGTTGAGTAAATACTCTGTCCATTGACCATATTGTAATCATTTTATTTGACTTTATAATTGACAAATATATGAGGAACTACTGCAGAGATCCAGACACAATATCTGAGCTTGAAGCCACTCTTTCCCACTGTTGTCTTCAGCACCTTCCAGCATAGTGGAGCATTCAGCATCTAAACAGCTAAATATTTCCACTATGTGTTGGTGGATACCAAAAACAGAGCTGAAAGGAGAATGAATACTGGACTTGAATTCACCAGGTGGTCAGAGACACTCCAACTGAATGCTAATGTTGGCCAATGTCTGCTGGGTGTGTAAATAGGAAATGGTTTGCTAGTTTGCTTCTAGTCTTCTTCTACCTCATCTCATTCAGAAACTCCACAATGTACCTTTAAGGTCAAACAGTAAGCTGCTTAAATGCAAATGTTGCTCTGCCAACAAGTGGCAAAAAAAAAAATCAGGTTTAAGGTAAAAACAAAGCCTAGTTTCTCAGAAGCTGAAGAAAAAAATGTAGTGGTGTTGTTTTTCAGCTATAATTTAATAAAGTACAAACTAATAATTCATTATAATAATAGCTTACAGAAAACGTTAGTCATAACTGACTTTCATCAAATGATAAGAATAAAATCTGGCTGTTTATTGCTGTGACAACACTGACACACATACACATTCACATAGAGTGAAAAATGTTCTTTGAGAGTAATGGATGGATCCTCTTTTGGGAAATCAGCTTTATGGGGTGCGAAGCGCCAGCTCGTAAAACATCTCGTCTCGTTGTTCCTCAAACATTCCGCCTCCCCTCCTCCCCTCAGCCTGTCTGACGGCCAAAAAGCAGAACAATAACAAAGGAGCAGGCCAACATGTGTCTGCCTCAGAAAATACTACTACTGTTTACCACCTCAAACGCCAGGAAGGGACCATGAATCAGGCTAATGTACGCGTGGGTCTGGAACGTGATGTGAACAGTCATTCAGAGGGCAGGCAGGCCAGGAGAAGCCACAAAAACAACAACAACGCTAGAGAGACTGACAGCTACTGTGTTGGACTGAGAAGTGACACTAAAATTCATGCTTTTTTATCGCTTAGTCACTATCTCAGGCGTTGACTATTACTGTGGTTCATCTATAGTCCACTTGTCAAACAAATTCTGTCAGCTGATGTCTTCCTGAAATTACATCGGGAACAAAGACTCCTTGCTGGACCAAAACAAAGAGAAAGTCATATTCCTTCACCATGAAAGCAATAAGTGACAGAAACACCAGCTGGATCTGCCTTTTTGTTTATCACATAAAAGGTTCTTGTCATGTCTCCTCTGTGTAATCCTTTACTGCAGGGAAAACACATTACTTTCACTTTACCTCCATGCTCCTTATTTGCATTTTTCCAGTTAATGAGTTGTGGCAAGGCACTTGGAAAGGAACAAGACATTTATTAATATGGAAATGGCTTTGATTATTAGTCTAAGTACTTTCTGGCTAAGGGAACATTTCTATGAGGTAGAGTTTTCCTTTTTTTTTTTTTGGTAAATGCTTATAACTTGCAGTTTACACCCAATCTCTTCAGCCTCCCTAAACCCTCCTCCTACCACCAGACCATGTCTACACAAATCCCTGAGGCTCTATAGAGCAGTGTACAGTAAAATAAAGTGAAAGATCAAAGTATAACTGGGAAAGTAAAATATACACGGCACCTTTATTATCTTCACACAACACTGAGTTGCGGTTCACCAAATACCACTAATCACACACAGGACAGGACATTATCTAGGGAGGGACAGACCTTCCACACAGCGTGACTGGGTGATGTTGATTTTTTCCTCTTGTTTTACATCTAATGTAGCTACAACTTTACTTACAGCAGCACTGATAGCATGTCCTCCACCCAACATTTAAATACGGGGGATTTTATCAGACTACAGTGGAGAAGAATCACTGTGTAGTGAAGCAGTAGTTCAGTACATTCAGGACTAATGTTAGGGTAGGTTTTGATTAACTTGTCATTCGAATAGTGTAGGCGTTTAAATATTTTAAATGGTACAAAATTGTATTATATTGTGGACCTCAAATTCCTTTCAATTTAATATAGTCTATGAAGACGACAGTGTACAAGATAACAGCATGCCTCCAGATGATTTTGACAGTATTACTTTGTGAGCTCATGCTGAAAGATGGCACAGCCAACCTTTTACACTCAAATCACTGTTTCAGTGATCACGCTGCTTCCAAAATCAACTTCCTGTGATGCCTGCTGGAGGAAATGAAAGTCCTGGAAAGTAATTAAGGAAAGGAAGAGGTCCATCAGACTTTCTGTATGTAGCTCCTCGCTCTGCACCGCCTAGCAATTAACGGGATGCACATGCACGGGGACAGTAGCTCATCCTGCTGCTCGGGTTTCCAGGCACATCTTTGGCCTTTGACAGCTTAGAGAGCCCACAGCAGGGAAGTTGGCTGGCTGTTTGACTCCCCTGATTGTATTCTCTGTGCCAGACCCGGCGGGCAGCCATAAGGTATGACTCACAGAATGCATTATACTGTGGCACAAGAGCTCTAATCAGCATGTTGGAGGTAGATTTTAGTCTTTTAGATAAGAAATCTAAAAAGGTTCACGAGTGGCTTTCAGAGAAACTGGAATGACATGAATGTTCTGATAAGGGGTGTATGCTGTATAGAATGTTAAGTGACTTCTATGTACTTGAGTTTTGCTTATTTGTTCAATTTGAGTCGAGTTCAGACTCAGAGGCCTTGGCAACAGTAAATCCAGGCCCAGGTGAAGATGAAATTGCCAACATTTCTTTAAAACTATGTAGTTTCAGGGCTATGTTGTGTTGCTGTGGGGAAGCTATGAATTTTTGTTATCTTTGTGACACAGGGAAAGAAAAAATGTTGGGATTAGGACAGATAGGAACCTGCTGAAGCGAGACAAAGTTTTTAATTCTTTGCACAAGAGTTTTTCCCAAGCTGCCTGCAATATGGAAAACTGGCACAGAGAAGCAA
>NW_024042157.1:0-5384 GCF_014851395.1 Micropterus salmoides | reverse complement strand
TTGAAGAATTAAATAGTTGTGTTTACAATGATTCAATGGGAGGGACACACTTATAACAGGAAGGAGGGGTCTGGACAGTTTGGTGGAATCATCTCATCAACACTGATTATACCTTCATTTTATGTTCATTCACACAGAAGGATCAAAAACCAAATGTCATTCGTCGTGGTCCATAATAATATGACTTTCAGAAAATATTCAGTGTGAGAATCTAAGCTTTAAGAACTTTTGACCTTTTGACTTTATTATTAGTTTGAGAGCTGCAAGTTCAGCTTTAAAATTTAATTACTTGGATGCTGTAACGTAATGGTGATTTTATGATTTTATGAATTTTAAAATGAATCAGTTTCTATGGGATCACAGACTCAACAAGCTTATTGCTACAGCATATGTGCAGCGACAGACTCCATTCACGTTTTCAACTACTGAAAAAGTGTGATTGTTCCAATTTGTACTGGCATTTGCAAAAAGATGTTTAGTTTTGGAAATATTTATTTTCAAAGCGAAGGGATTTACAGTTTTTGGAGATTTCATCAGTGTCACATGGAGCAGAGCTTTGGCAGATCAGATGTTTATCTAAACTGCTGGTCACGCATATTCATCTCCATAAGCACATAGTAGGCATCAAAATGCAGCCATAAGCCTTTCTTTGTCAAATGCAACATCTTCCTTAATGGAGGTATAGTATTTTAGATTTACAACTTATTAATAGATAACCCACAGTCAAGGTCTCATTCACTCTAAACAGCAAAAAATTAACTGCAGACTGACTTCTCCTCACCTTTATTCTTAAACGTGCAAAATCTTCCTTCATGTTTAGAAACACCATATTAGCTCATGCTGAAATACTAAAATACAAAAATCACAGCTGAAAAGCTTCATTTTTAAGGTAAATGCTCTATTCATCAACAACAAGCGGTTATCAGACCTGGTCTGATCCGGAGAGACGGCATCCATCCCACTTGGGAAGGAGCAGCTCTCATTTCTAGAAATCTGGCCAAGTTTATTAGTGGACCAAATCCATGACAACCCAGAGTTGAGACCAGGAGCAGAGTCGCAGTTTAACACACTTCTCTGCCCTTCTTTTTCAGCAGTTACCCACCCAAAACCCTACGCAGAGTCGCAGTCTAACACACTCTTGCTCCTCCATTTCAGGAGTTACTTAGTGAAAATCCTATAGTGACGGTGTCTGTCCCCGACCATCGAACTTATTTAAAAAGGTAAACAGAAGAGGAGCTGTGCATAAAACCTCATAAAAATTAAAACCACAAGAGCAATAGTGCAAACTAATAGGAGAGTTAAATGTGGACTCTTAAACATCAGATCTCTCTTCTAAAGGTGTACTAGTAAATGAACTAATATCAGATTATGATATTGATTTATTTTGTCTTACTGAAACCTGGCTGGGTGATGGAGAATATGTTAGCCTAATGAATCCACCCCTCCCAGTATTAATACTCACATTCCTCGAGGCACAGGCCGAGGAGGTGGAGTTGCAGCTATCTTCGACTCTAGCCTACTAATCAGCTCTAAACCTAAACTAAACTATAACTCATTTGAAAGTCTTGTTCTTAGTCTTTCACCAAGTTGGAAATCACTGCAACCAATTCTCTTGTTATAGTGTACCGAGCACCTGGCCCGTATTCTGAATTCTTATCTGAATTTGCAGAGTTTTGTCAACTTTAGTCCTTAAAACGGACAAAGTTATTATTGTAGGGATTTTAATATTCATGTGGATGTTGAGAATGACAGCTTAGTACTGCGTTTATCTCTGTTAGATTCCATCGGCTTCTCTCAGAGTGTTCATGAACCGACTCATGTTTTAACCACACCCTCGACCTTGTTTTGGTGTATGGTATTGAAATTGAACATTTAGTGGTGTTCCCACAGAATCCCTCTTTGTCCGACCACTGTTTGATAACTTTTGAGTTTGTATTGCTGAACTACAAGATGTCTCTGATAGGCTGTAGCTAAATTTAAGGATGCGATTCCATCAGCTCTAAATCATTATCTAGTCACAAAGTAACAGAGGACTCCTATGCTAATTTCAGTCCCTCCCAAATCGATCATCTTGTTGATAGTGCTGCAGGCTCGCTGCGAATGACACTCGACTCTGTAGCCCCTCTAAAAAAGAAAATACTAAAACAAAGACGGTTAGCTCCATGGTATATACTGAAACTCGCAAATTAAAGCAAATATCGCGGAAACTTGAGAGGAATTGGCGTTCCACCAAAGTGGAAAATTCTCGTTTAATTTGGCAAGATAGTCTTAAAACTTATAGGAAGGCCCTCCGTAATGCTAGAGCAGCGTACTACTCGTCATTAATAGAGGAAAATAGGAACAACCCCAGGTTTCTTTTCAGCACTGTAGCCAGGCTGACAGAGAGTCACAGCTCTATTGAGCCAAGTATTCCCATAGCTCTCAGTAGTTACGACTTCATGAGCTTCTTTAATGATAAAATTCTAGCTATTAGAGACAAAATTCACCAAGACCTGCCCTCAACTGGCACCAACTTATCTCTTAACTCAGGAACCTTAGAAACAGCTGTAGAACCAGATACATGTTTAGACTTTTGCTTCCCTCAATCTTTACCAACTAACTTCAATAATTTCTTCATCTAAACCATCAACCTGCCTCTTAGACCCCATCCCGACTAGGCTGCTTAAAGAGTTTTACCCTTAGTCAGCACTTCTATACTAGATATGATCAATCTATCTTTATCAACAGGCTATGTACCACAGTACTTTAAAGTAGCTGTAATTAAACTCTTCTGAAAAAGCCCAAACTTGATCCGGATGTTTTAGCCAACTATAGACCTATATCTAACCTTCCATTTCTCTCTAAGGTTCTGGAGAAAGCAGTTGCTAAACAGCTGTGGACTTTCTACAGAGCAATAGTTTATTTGAGGATTTTCAGTCAGGATTTAGAGCTCATCATAGCACAGAGACAGCACTGGTGAAAATTACTAACGACTCCTTATTGCATCAGACAAAGGACTTGTCTCTGTACTGGTTTTATTAGATCTTAGTGCTGCATTTGATACCATTGACCATCAGATCCTATTGCAGAGACTGGAACATTTCATTGGCATTAAAGGAACCGCTCTAAGCTGGTTTAAGTCCTATTTATCAGATCGATTTCAGTTTGTACATGTCCCATGCATGCCAAAGTTAGTATGGAGTTCTCAAGGATCTGTCCGGACCAATCCTCTCACTTTTATATGCTTCCTTTAGGCAATATTATCAGGAAACATTCCATAAGCTTTCATATTATGCAGATGATACTCAGTTATATCTATCGATCAAGCCAGATGAAATCATCAGTTACTAAACTTCAAATGTGCCTTCAGGATGTTAAAACCTGGATGACCTGTAATTTTCTAATGTTAAACTCAGATAAAACTGAAGTTATTGTTCTGGGGCTAAGCACCTCCGTGACGCATTATCTAAAGATATAGTTTCCCTGGATGGCATCGCCTGGCCTCCAGCACCACTGTGAGGAATCTTGGAGTTATCTTTGATCAGGACATGTCGTTTAAGTCTCACATAAGCAAATTTCAAGGACCGCCTTTTTTCACCTACGTAATATTGCGAAAATCAGGAACATCCTGTCTAAAAAAACTAGTCCATGCATTTGTACTTCTAGGCTGGATTACTGCAATTCTTATTATCAGGCTGCTCGAAAAAGTCCATTAAGACTCTTCAGCTGATCCAGAATGCTGCAGCAGTGTTCTGACAGGAACCAGGAAAAGAGATCATATTTCTCCTGTCTTAGCTTTGCATTGGCTTCCAGTAAAATCCAGAATAGAATTTAAAATCATTCTTTACCTACAAAGCTCTTAATGGTCAGGCACCATCTTATCTTAAAGAGCTCATAGTACCTACACCCACCAGAGCACTGCGCTCCCAGAATGCAGGGTTACTTGTGGTTCCTAGAGTCTCCAAAAGTAGACTAGGAGCCAGAGCGTTCAGCTATCAAGCTCCTCTCTGTGGAACCAGGTTCCAGTTTGGGTTCAGGAGGCAGACACCATCTCCACATTTAAGAGTAGGCTTAAGACTTTCCTCTTTGATAAAGCTTATAGTTAGGGCTGGCTCAGGTGAGTCCTGAACCATCCCTTAGTTATGCTGCTATAGGCCTAGACTGCCGGGGGATTCCCATGATGCACTGAGCTCTCTCTCCTCTACTTTCTCTCCCTCTGTATGCAACTCATCCCATTATTGCATGTTACTAACACAACTTCTCCCCTTTCGGTAGTCTTGTGTTCTGTCCCTTCTCTTCCTCCTATCATTCCTGCAGGTGTTTCTGGCTCTGGAGCTGTGGAGTCTGGATCTGTGGTTGCGGGTCACTGCTGCCCCGTGTTCCTGCTCGACACCCTCTGCTGCAACGACTATTGTTGCTAGTCTTATTGTATTATTGATTATAATCATAACATTACGATGTTACCATTAACACTACTATAAATCTGTACCATTTTCATTTAGTCTATAGCAACATCACCTTACTGTCTGTACCTCTGTGTGATATTGTGTAGGCTGCCTCCCTCCCTCTCTCTCTTCTCATCCCTCTCTTTTCTCTGTTCCTCCTCCCTCTCTCTCTTTCTCTCCTCTCTCTCTCTCTCTCTCTCTCTCTCGCTCTCTCTCTCTCTCCCTCTCTCTCCTTCACCCAACCGGTCGAGGCAGATGGCCGCCCACCCTGAGCCATGGTTCTGCTCGATGGTTTCTGCCTCTTAAAAGGTCTAGACCTGCTCTTTATGAAAAGCGCTGTGAGATAACTGTTGTTGTGATTTGGCGCTATATAAATAAAATTGAATTGAATTAGTTTGATCCCCAGCTTGGGCGAGAGTGTTAATTAGTCACAGCTTCAATCTTTCACACGCCTGAGTGGTGTTTGACCATAATGACTACCAACACAATGTTCAGTTGTTCAAGGGGGTAAGCCAGAGATCAAACAGTGAAGCCGACCAAAGACGGTTCCATGTAGGCCCAAAAATGACGTCGAAACCCTGTGACATCCTGTCGCACATGAGATATGTAACCGTATTGCTTGGATTATAAACTCTGTGTGAATCTAACCAGAAGACTTTTGAATTACGGTGTTTCTGCTTTTGCTCTACGTCATCAAACCACGGTTTTGCTGCGCGATCATGCGTAGTAGACACTGATGCCAAAAGGAAGTAGCCCTGTAGTAGTATTTTATTGGTCCAAAACTGGCTTCACTGCTTTCCATTCAAATCAGCGGGGTGGCTTCGTCCAGTAATCTACTGTCTATGGCTTGTACTATGGAAGAGGATTAGGGCCACATGTGAAAAATGGGAATTCTAACATTAAACTCGGACGTCAAATAAATATTTAACATGTGGCCCTAACATCTTCCGTATCCTACTA
>NW_024042156.1:0-6287 GCF_014851395.1 Micropterus salmoides | reverse complement strand
TATTATAGCAGTTAGTGCAGCAGTAAAGTCAGATCCTATTTATGCTGGGGGGAGAGGGTAGTTCGTCCAAAAGTTGGCCGCTGCATTTAAACCCTACACGGTTTAGGGAGCTCGATTTGGCTGTGAGGGTGACTCCGACCAGAGTTCACTTCATGACGGAGTGGAAGTGGCGAGGGTCTAGTTTCAGAAAGGCCCACTCTGTTCACAACTCAGAAGTTGTGCTCAGTGGTGACATCAGCAGTGAAGTCATCATAATCTTCATCCAATTCGTCACTTCCTCCAACCCGCTGGGTCATCTCCATGGAGACGGCTGGTTTGTTTCCTGTCCTCCTGCTGCAGCAGATGGACAGCATCAGACCAGTAGAGACGCAGTATGGACAGAAGACCACTAGATGGCAGCAGACTCTGAGCACAGACAGAGAGGAGTCTGACGGAGGAGAACAAGAATCACAATGAGGTGCGAGTTCAATTGAATTGAACACGTTTCCTTGAAACGTTATCCAACGTTCCCCAATGGTCTTCGAGGTATGTTTTCTTCCATTTGGTCATTTTATGTTCATTTCACACAGAAATATCAACAAATATATTTAGAACCAAATGTCATTCATTGCGGTATCATGTTCCAAATATGACTTTCAATAAATATTTAGTGTGAGAGCTGTAAGCACTTTTGTTCTCTTCGCTCTTTATTATTAATAGCTGTAAGCTCAACTTCAGAATGTGCATCTTCTTCATGAGATATATAACAATTACTTGTGTTGCTGATAACTGTACTGGTTGATTTTATATTAATATTTTTATGCATTTTAATTCTATGGGAACACGGACTCGGCTCTCTTCCAACCTATTCAACTTTAAAAGTTTACCGCGACTTCATTCGAGCTTTGAACTACTCTATAGCTATGTTGAGCTTTCCGAGTAGTAATTGGTATTTGATAAAAATGTTCCAAAGTGAGGGGGTTTACAGCTTTTTGGAGATTTAATCAGTGTGATCAGTCATGAGTCACATGACCAGCAGCCAGCTACACAAGCTCTAACTAAAACTACCAAATATTCGGCCGGAAAGCTTCATTCTTAAGGTAAATGCACTTTTTCATCAACAACAAGTGGTTGTTAGTTCGATACCCAGTTTGGGCGAGTGTTAATTACACAGTCTTAAACTTTCACACACCTGTATGGTGTTTGAACATAATGACTTCCAACACAATGGTCAGTTCCTACTAGGGAAGAGGATTAGGGCCACAGGTGAAAAACGAGAAATCTGAGATTAAAGTTGGAATTCTAACATTAAACTCAGAACTCAAATAAATGTTTCACCTGTTGACGCCCTCTTGTGTATCCTACTAACTGTATAGTAATTAGTGTTAAATTTGTATATTGTCTGCCTTCCTAAATGTAATCATAGTTTCCATGGACATCAGTGTTTCTTAGTTAGTAGTAGAGTAGTTGTTTGCTGTGGACTAAACAGTGGACTAAACATAACAACCATAACTGTGTTGTGCCAGCTATTTGTGCTCATCAAGTGCCCTCTATTGGTGCCCTGGTGGCATTTCATGTCACTACACCTGATCTGATTAAGCAAGCAATTAAAAACCATCTAAAAGTGTATCTGAATAGTCCAGTGGTTCAAATCCTACTCAGGGATTTTTTTACGCTCGCTTCAGGTGGCTTTTGCTTTTGTTGAAAATAGTTAATGCTCTAAATGGGAGACGGAAACAATTTTGCAGAATAAGTTCTGACGCAGTGAACATGTAACTCACGACTGATCAGCTGTTTCCATAGTCGGCTTCTTACCGGTTATTCTCCTAACGTGCGGAGACATGGCTGGTAGCAACTTGCCCGCTTGGAACACATTCCTGAGGACCTCTCTCCATTTTTATCAGATCAATGAGTCCTCACATCCTTGAGATTTGGTTTTGTTTCAGGTTTACAATCCATACTTCTTGTTTATATATACAGCCATTTATAACGTCAACTACTGATCTTATTCGCTCAAAACAAGCTGATGGAAACGCACATATATGGCATTTTCTATTATATTTCTTTTTTGTGACATTTCAAAAGTCCGCTTAAAATTCACTTGACAATTACATGGATAAACAGGGCTCTGCAGTGCGACCATTTTGCTCACATAAGCCCCTAAAATTGATAAATGCGAACCGGAAAAATGATTTACGAGCACAATATGCGAGTAACTACCGTAACTACAACCTACCATAACCCTCCCCCTCACCCCGCCGTGCCGCGCTGCTAATCGTTCAAAACACCCCGCCCTGAGTAGCGGGCAGGACGCAAAGCAAAGCTGGTCTCAGTCAAATGAGAGGAAAAAGCCAGCTAGCCACCGGAGCACCGAGAGAGATAATAAGACTCCAAATTATTTTCATTTAGGAGCACAAGTGCTCCTTGGTAAAAAGGTTAGCGTAGAGCCCTTGACCATGGCTGCAGACATTGTCTTTAGGAAATGTCAATTCTAGATAATGTTTATTGTTTTGTCTCAGTTCATCTTATTTTTATATCATTATGAGTGTTAGGGTTAACCCTCTGCTGCTGCTCATCTTTTTCTGTATCTTTTTTTATAAATCATTACCTTCCATCAGCTCACCTGCAGAAACAAGCAGTCCACACAGCAACACAGCCACACCTGCAACAGTCAGCACAGACAGTCCTACAAAAGGAGAACAAGGTTTACTAAAGGTCAGAGGTCACTAAAGGTCAGAGGTCAACAGACAGACAGACAGACAGACAGACTTCCATCAGCTCACCTGCAGCGGTCAGCAAAAGCAGACCTACAACAGGAGAACAAGGTTTACTAAAGGTCAGAGGACAGCAGGTTAACTTTGTATTCAAATATATAAACAGTTAGTGGAAAATATCTAACTGAGCTTTCAGCAGCATCTCATGGTGTTCATCAGTAAATGGAGTTGGCTCAGGTGTCATCATGTGACCTACAGGTACATCACATCTCCCCCCATATACAAGCAGCTGTTACCATGGGACTGAGGGTCTGTACCTCACATGACCACACCTGAAGCATCTCCAGAACTACCAAGCAAACGCCATGAGCTGATGAAGACCATGAAATGTGGCTGAAAGCTCTGGGAGTCAGGAGTCCAACCAGTCCCAGTTGTAGTTCAGTACAGACCTGCTGACTGGATCAGACACAGTCTGGTTCCAGTCTGTTCAGATCAGGTGAGTCTGACAGCTTTCATACCTGTTTGATTCCTGCGGAGCAACAGAACTCCGACCAGGACCAGAACTAGAACCAGAAGAACCAGAGAACCCACAGCTGCTCCAACTGTTAGAAGAGGGGGGCAGGGGCAGTAGGACCTGGAAGGAAAATCAGTAGAACCTGGATCAATGCAGTGATCAGTTTATTATCAGGTCAGCAGGATAGTTCATGTCATATAAACAGGAAGTGATGTCAGTGTCCTGACCTCTGACACTCAGCCGTCTCCGAGGACATTCATCAGTCTGATCGTCACTTGTTGACGTTACTGATAGTAAACTGTCCTTGAAGTCAAGATGCAATGGTGACATTGTGTCTGATGAAAAAGGCTTCAACTAAGACCTGATCTTTGCTTCTACAGCGCAGAGTGACATCACTTCCTTCCATCACAGGAAGTGCAGGAATCTCCAGAATAACCCGATCTGAAGAACGTTTTGCAACAATTCGAATTGAACACCAGTTTTCTCCCGTTTGGTGGGCGTGTCTCATGTGTTACCCAATCATTTGCAACAAGTTTGTAAACACAACGGCGTTAAAAAGCTAGAAAAATGCAGTGCGCTTGCGTCCATAAAGGGTGTTCAGGGGACCACCGTTTCCGTTGAAAAAAAACGTTTTGCTACGTTTTGTCTGCGCCGAACTCGGCCGTGATCTTTGCATCTACAGCACAGAGTGACATCACTTCCTGCCATCACAGGAAGTGCAGGAATCTTGGAGAAGAAGAAAAAAATCAAACACACAGTTATTCTGCATTCACATGCTCCTCGCTTGTTCCCATTTCCCAAATTTGGAACGTGTTCTTCCGACTTCGGTTGTTCATGATCTTGTAATGTGGAAACAACATGGAGGTTATAGCATCTGGGTGATGGGTTGGGTTGAGATTTTGTCCCATATTTGTTGCTACACCATTACTTCCACAAAACCACTAAAATATTGCTTTACCTGATTTTTACCTTTACCGACTTTACGAATTGTTGTCTGACTTGAGACGTCATTTGTGAATTTTTCTAGTCGGGAACTAATTTCCACGATTATTCAAACACTACATGAATGCACAGTTAGTCATCAGACCAGAGTCAGACACAGACACAGTTAGTCCGTCAGACCTACGCAGTTAGAGTTAGAATGCACCATCAGAAGGAATCGAAAAGGAGGACAAGCTTATTGTTCGTATACAGAGACCGAATGTTTCTGGGACCTCCACAACAGGCACAAAGCAGCCGTCATGGTGATATTGGCCATGGTTGATGACGGCAAGAGAAGCTGACATTATTTATGTAGAAGCAACTCCTCCTGTCCTGTTTTACAGAAGAGAAGGGGGAATATTACTGGTTCACATAATTGCGTTATCGCATTACTGCCGTCTGTCCATCTTCAAAACAACTGAGAGAGACAACTCCCTTTGTCGGGTCGGTAATAAGCACGGCCTGGCCAGTGGAAGACCTGGTCCCTACCCTAACCAACGTATTAAACTCAATAAAATTACCCATTAGCATTCTTCTTTAGTCAAAAACTGCATAGTCAAAGACTTCGCTGGAGACGGTCAAGAGTCGGTGCAAAAGAGTTTATTCCAATAAAGGACAAGTAAACCGAGTAACATCCCTGCAGGTCTCAGGATGGAACTGAGCTTAATTTGACACCATTAAAACTTAAACGCTTACAATTGTATTTTTAAAAGAATTAATAAGGAATAACATACTTGATAAATGCATAACATGATTCAATAAGGAATAACATGATTCAACAATGCCAACCATGAGTGTGCCATGTCTCATACAAAGTTTAGTTTCTGCAGTACAAAGCCTAGCTTCTAGCCGTACCTTGCAGTACCAGGCGCCATTAATCACAATGTTTCATGATCTCATTCTTGGCCACAGTTTGCCATGATCTCATTCGTGGCGTACGGGACTCGCAGCAGGTGCCTTACTACCATTGTGTATGTTACGGTTGGCTAGGTTTTGCCTGCGCTGCCTGAACTGCTGCTCTGCTCATGTAGACACATTGAAAAGGCACAGGTTCATGAATAACACACACAATGTAATCCTTCTTAAGTCTTAAGAATAAAATACTAGTAAACAGTAGTCAAACCTTACATTGAAAGAAACAGCAGTGGTCAACACCTTTACCCAGCGAGACCACAGTCATTCTCCCAATGGCTACACTACAAACACTTCTGAGTAATACTTCTGAGTATACTTCTGAGTAATACTTCTGAGTAATACAACATAGTACAGCATGGTGAGTTTTTAGATAAACTACAGCAAACCAAGATGTCTATGAAGATTCTCAGTCATCCAGGTCATAGTTATCCAACGAAGGTTAAAATGAAGGGCAACTGGACTTGGTTGAAGATACAGGGGAGGGGGTCTACGCCACCACTTATCCTCCACTTAAATGCTGTCCTTTCATCACTTCCCAGGAAACTCAACAAACGTAACCTATTGGCCTCAGGTGAAGATACCAACGATGGTCGTTCAGTCTTGGCCACAGGTAGTCTTAACGACTGTAACGACTGTCGTCACAGCAACAAGGAACACAAACGAACCAGCGGTATCGATGACCCGGGCCAACGACCCACTGAGGTTAAATAGCTGAGTTCCCTGCCAGTCAGTCGGAACTGAAGAAGTCCTTTGGATGAGGGACGAAACGTCTTCCAGTATCTTCAACCAAGTCCAGTTGCCCTTGATTTTAACCTTCGTGGATACAGCAAACCAACAAAGTGAACAAACATGTCAATTTATGTAACTAAAGAAACAACAAGGAATTATTCAATACCGTATTAAAAAAAACTACGGATTGTTGGACTGACATCCAGAGAGACTGGAGGACAGAGAGGGAGACACACACGGACAGACAGATGAAATATCTTTTACTTCCATCAGCTCCCTGCAGAATCAGTCAGTCCAGACAGCAGCAGCACAGACACACCTGCAACAGGAAGACAGGGGTCACTGAAGGTCAGAGGTCACTGAAGTAGCCAATGACAACTCAAAGTTTTATTATTCCATCAAACTGTCTGGAAATGACTCTTTAAAGATGCACTCAGTATCCAATCTGTGCTGTG
>NW_024042155.1:0-32839 GCF_014851395.1 Micropterus salmoides | reverse complement strand
TTCATTTCACAACGTATGGTGGTGAATAAGTGTGACTTTTCAGGAAAACACAAAATTGTTTGGGTGACCCCAAACTTTTGAACGGTAGTGTACATGTATGTTACTTTATATGTTAATGTATAAATATCTATTGTCTAAATGTTGGAACCTGTATCAAAAAGCTGTACTGGAAACAAATTCCACCAGCCTGGCTGTGTGGTCATTAAATTAAATCAATCAATCAATCATCTGTAGGAGACAACAACTTCTGCTTCTGCTGGACCACTGGACTCTACTCAGTCTAAATTTTTCTGTACAAGTGTATATAGTTTACTATCGAATACTTTACCACTGTATTTGTTTTACATTTATATTTAAATAAATAGACTACATTTGAAAGTACTGTTGTACCTACTGTTTGCAGGAGCTATTGTTAACCCTATGTATAAGGTTACGGTTCTCAAAAGTACAGTCAATGTCCATTTTCGTTGAGCTTTTGCATGAAAAACTGTTTGTAAAGCTCATGAGTAGGGTTTACATGAAGGCTCAATACTGGAGATCTATCTTGGGGTGCCGTTCCCAACCAACCCAAGACATTACTGGGGGACCTCTTAGACAACATGAGGGGCAATGTTGACTTCATCAGACTAGCCCCATTGCAGCGAATAAATGAATAGCCATTTGCTGGACCACCAGGGGTCCTTAAGAGTAATAAATAGTGAATTTAATATATGTACTATTTAAAATTAAAAGAATAAATAGTTTTATAACGTATGACTGAATAAATATACATGTACCTATTGCTTTGTCCTGTCAGTATGTATATATCTTGCACAAAGTTTCATCTATTTGCCCATATGGACTTGGTTTATTAACACTGTTTGTACTGATTGCATTTTACCTGGGAAGAAGAAATAGAAATAAAAAGTAATCTTTTTAATCATTTCACGTCAAAAGATGTTATAACTTAATTGAAATGCAGTACTCCTGACTGGGCTTTATAGAATACAGAACTTCTCTGTTTTTCATATACTTTTCAGGGTTTTTCCTGGCTCAGAATGGGCCTTTGGGGGGTGAATTTGCACGACAGTAAGCATGGCTGGTACGCGTACAGTAAAAGCAATGAGTCACCTTATGACTGAAATATATGTATTTTCTTGTAATTTCTGACCATTTGATAAACAAAATATATTCACAACCTAGGGGAGTAAAGGTATAAAAGTAAAGTATAATGATAGTATAATAATATATTCACAGGTTACACTTGATTTGGATAATTTGCTTACAAATAGTTTATTAGTTAAGATTCAGCTGTTTCACAAATGAAACCTTTCTCTGATATTAGCCCACACCACTGTGGTTAAGGTTTGATCAGTGCTAATGTTTGTGTATTCATTATAATTTCAGATCATAGTAGGCTATAGGCTTAGCTTACTATTAGTAGCCTTATATTAATTCCAGTTGGACAAAACAGTAGTTTCAATTTTGAGGGTTGTTTTCAGTCATTCAATAATTGTGCAAGACAAATGCTGTACTTGGTGGTCAGTCTCTAATTTGTTTATGCAAGTAGCCTACTAACTCGTGAATAATAAAAACCATGCATGAAGAACAACGAGTTCAGCATTTCTAGAGTGCCTCAACCTTTTTCTAATGTCCCGCCTACTCCAGGCTGTCATTGGTTGGTTCGCGAAAAGCGACTTTGACGAGTTTGATGCACACGGCTGCATGAAAGGCTCCCGATCTGTGCAGATTAGCAGGCAGGCGAGAACGGGAACAGGTGAGCGTCACGTAGTGCCCAGGGAGCCTGATCTGGAGAGGGCATAGAGTAAAGAGTAAAATGGCTTTTATATTGTGAGAAATAACAGGAAGTCCTCTCTCCCAGTAACGCGAGCTCAGTTTCGTAGAAGAGCGTTCATGCGAAGTCAAACCAACACAGCGGCTGGTTGATTAATCCAGCGCCTGCAGCATGTGTAAAAAAAAAAACCCCGCTGTGGATGAGAGGAGAGGTGACTGCTGGAAGTCAAGACGTCGTGTTTAAGTTCATGTTCTGCTTGCTCAACAGTTGTTTGATAAATGTCTATTAAAACACATTCGGAGATATTTGAAACGCCCCCAATTCTGATCATTTTGGCGCTGGGGATTTTCCTTTGGTGCTCGCTAAAGCCTCTTTCAAAAATCTCTATGCAGGAAAAACCCTGCTTTTACAAAGCTTTCTTTCACAGCTCTGACAGGAAGGTGTAAGATATTACTACAAACACAATTTTCAGGCTCATGTTTATTTAAATATAAAACATACAGTGGTAAAGTATTCGATCGTAAACTACACTGCTCAAAAAAATAAAGGGAATACTAAAATAACATCCTAGATCTGAATGAATGAAAATCTCATTAAATACTCCTTTCTTTACATAGTTGAATGTGCTGACAACAAAATCACACAAAAATGATCAATGGAAATCAAATTTATCAACCCATGGAGGTCTGGATTTGGAGTCACACTCAAAATCAAAGTGGAAAACCACACTACAGGCCGATCCAACTTTGATGTAATGTCCTTAAAACAAGTCAAAATGAGGCTCAGTAGTGTGTGTGGCCTCCACGTGCCTGTATGACCTCCTACAACGCCTGGGTATGCTCCTGATGAGGTGGCGGATGGTCCCCTGAGGGATCTCCTCCCAGACCTGGACTAAAGCATCCGCCAACTCCTGGACAGTCTGTGGTGCAACGTGGCGTTGGTGGATGGAGTGAGACATGATGTCCCAGATGTCCTCATTCAGGTCTGGGGAACGAGCGGGCCAGTCCATAGCATCAATGCCTTCCTCTTGCAGGAACTGCTGACACACTCCAGCCACATGAGGTCTAGCATTGTCTTGCATTAGGAGAAACCCAGGGCCAACCGCACCAGCATATGGTCTAACAAGGGGTCTGAGGATCTCATCTCGGTACCTAATGGCAGTCAGGCTACCTCTGGCGAGCACATGGAGGGCTGTGCGGCCCCCAAAAGAAATGCCACCCCACACCATTACTGACCCACCGCCAAACCGGTTATGCTGGAGGATGTTGCAGGCAGCAGAACGTTCTCCACGGCGTCTCCAGACTCTGTCACGTCTGTCACATGTGCTCAGTGTGAACCTGCTTTCATCTGTGAAGAGCACAGGGCACCAGTGGCGAATTTGCCAATCTTGGTGTTCTCTGGCAAATGCCAAACGTCCTGCACGGTGTTGGACTGTAAGCACAACCCCCACCTGTGGACGTCGGGCCCTCATACCACCCTCATGGAGTCCGTTTTCTGACTGTTTGAGCAGACACATGCACATTTGTGGCCTGCTGCAGGTCATTTTGCAGGGCTCTGGCAGTGCTCCTCCTGCTCCTCCTTGCACAAAGGCGGAGGTAGCGGTCCTGCTGCTGGGTTGTTGCCCTCCTACAGCCTCCTCCACGTCTCCTGATGTACTGGCCTGTCTCCTGGTAGCACCTCCATGCTCTGTACACTACGCTGACAGACACAGCAAACTTTCTTGCCACAGCTCGCATTGATGTGCCATCCTGGATGAGCTGCCCTACCTGAGCCACTTGTGTGGGTTGTAGACTCCGTCTCGTGCTACCACTAGAGTGAAAGCACCACCAGTATTCAAAAGTGACCAAAACATCAGCCAGGAAGCATAGGAACTGAGAAGTGGTCTGTGGTCACCACCTGCAGAACCACTCCTTTATTGGGGGTGTCTTGCTAATTGCCTATAATTTCCACCTGTTGTCTATTCCATTTGCACAACAGCATGTGAAATTGATTGTCAATCAGTGTTGCTTCCTAAGTGGACAGTTTGATTTCACAGGAGTGTGATTGACTTGGAGTTACATTGTGTTGTTTAAGTGTTCCCTTTTTCTTTTTTTGAGCAGTGTATATACAAAAGTCAAAAACTGTTTTGTGTGTACAAATAGATCCACAAATGCGTAAATAATAGCGTAAATAGTACAGAGTAAATTGTACATATTTGCAAATTGCACTGTATTTTTGTGGATATGATTTTACACATCACAAATGTAAAAATACATATTTATAGATAGTGAAATATTTGCGCATCATAGTACACATTTGTGGATTGTTTTCTGTGGGTTACAAATAGGGCTGACCCCGAATAGTTGAAGATTCGATGCTTAGATGGGACTCACGGGACTTTCGGATTATTTATCAACGTTGATGAACCACACAAAGAATATTTTGTTGTTTTTAAATAGCCGGCTACTTGGGTGGTGATGGCGCAATGGATTAGACACATGCGTGTGGTGGTTGGTGTGAGAGACTCTGGTTCAATCCCCCACTGTGACCCATCCACCATTGTGGCCCTGAGCAAGACACTTAACCCCTCATTGCTCCAGAGGCGTGCAACCTCTGACATATATAGCAATTGTAAGTCACTTTGGATAAATGTATATGTCAATGTAAATGTACTTAAAATAGACCCGCAAGGAACCGTGACCTGCATGTAGTTGTCGGCACGGCATGCACGCAAAAGTCACACAAGACCGGTGAATGACAGGAGAAAAAAAGGGTCTTTAAAAAGCCTCAGTTTAGCTGGAAATTTACACTGTAAATTGAATGAACAGAGGCGCTTCTCAAGATTAAAGCGGAGCTACCGTGCAGTTTTGACAAGAAAGAAGGTTGAATGGAACAAAACGTAATTATGGGTGTGCTGCATGGATTTTGATCCTTTTTTAAAGTGTCCACTGTAAGCGTCACGCTAAATCAGTGAAGCACTCTTTTTAGAGTTGTGCTATCTTTAAACCGACTTTCTCTTCCACGCTTGTTGCCATTTTTCCGTTGCCATTTTTCATGAATGTAACCATAAATCTAGCTATCATTGTTGGAAGATAATTCTTATACACAATTACTAAGCTCTGATTGGTCAATTGTGACTAACTGAGGGAAACAGCTGTCAGTGGACTCCACAGCAGAACAAATCAGAGGTCTGAAACCACCACGCTTTCAAACGTTCAAAGTAATATTTTAGATGTTAAAAAACAGAAAATGGAGCCTAACTAAAGATGGATAGATGCTTGGACTCTGTGTCATTTGGAGTGGTAAAGTAAGAAGAAAGAAACAGACACAGAGTGAGAAGGCTTTGGATTAGTTTGGATCACCTTGCCTCCCTCGTCAAACGATCCGACTTTCAGGAACCAGTTCCTTGAGCAGAACCATGTTGGCATGATGACTGTGGGTCCGTGAGACGTGTACACCTGGGACACGAGAACAATTCAGACTATAACACGAATAATCTGGACATACTGCAATCCAAAAATCACACAATGTCAGTTTACATAATAAAAACCGGCAAGCAACACGTAAATGTTGTTAAAACTAAAAGATCAGTGGTGAACTTGTTGAGATGCTACATGGAGATTCCTACTCTTATTTTATGTGTCTGTCTTTCTATTTGAAACATAGTGTGTGCGTTGGGTGATGGAAGAACCAACGAGATATGAGATCACACCTGAACCAAAACATACAAATGAAAGGAAAAGCCAAAATAAAGTGTTAGTCAAGTGTTTGGCTACCATATGCCTCCACAATAGCTTTCATGCTCTTAGTCTTCAACACATTTAAAAAATAAGGCTGTAGGAGTGAGAAACCATAGCATGACCAGAATACCTGAAAGGATAGTATTAGATGCTGTGAGTATAAAAAAAGTTTCAGTATATTCATATAAATATCTCTTCATGTTAAAAGTAAACATACAGACCAGTCTGCACTCAGGCTTTCACATTCAAACTGTGCAAGAACTACCAGAATGTGTAATTACATTCATCCCCTGCAGTTTATATCAGGCTCTCCTTCTCTTTTCACACACATGTGCAGGAAGCAGCATTTATATTTCAGCTGGACTTTAAAAATAAAAGAACTTGTCGTGGTGAGAGAACATGACATGCATATCAGCTATAAAACCTGACCAGGGTTTGGCAGACGGCTCAGGGGAATTTTGTAATTGGCTTTCAGGAACAAAACAGTCAAATGAAGAAAGCCTCTGCAAGACTCACTTCTAATCCTGCAAACAAAGGAGGTTAGAGTGCTGCCACATGTGCCCTGCAGGTGCCCTGTTACAGAAGTGTGGCTTCCTGAAGTGAGCAGGGGAAAGATACACTCTTCCATCCCCTCACATGTAATTTTTGACTAAAGAGTTTGTTGTGGCCTCTGCTTCTCTTTCTTACCTCTTTAAGACACCCTGACCACATAACGGCCTCTATATTTCTTTCTCTTTTTACACCCAACTAATTTGTTCCATTGCTGCCCACCCCCCTCTCCACACCCCTACCCCCTCTTGTTGCTCCATTCCTGTGTGTGAGTAATTTGTACAGCAGTGTTCAGAATCTGAGGGTCATTCCAGGTTGATCTGTTTCTATGTCCAACTACGTTACTGTGTTTCACATGCTGTGCATATGTGTGTGTGACTGTTGTTGGCTGAAGAGGAATACTACTGCATAACCAAAATGCATCGCAGATGAAGAAAGTGGTGAAGAACATCTGGTTTCAGCCAGTGAAACAGCTGGACAGAATCTAGTGTGTATGTGTGTGTGTGTCCACCTACGTACATCTCCTCTCCCTTCTGTTGTAATATTGCAACACTTTGCAGATGTAAGCTGTGGCCAAAAGCATGAATAAGAGGACTAAGAATGGGTTCTGGGAAACCAGGGGACACAGAGAGGTAGAGCGTCTGTGTGTGAGAAGTCAGTGGGGTAGGGAAGGTTTGGGAAAACCATATCTAATGCCCTGCAGATGGACACTCAGGGTGTCCACCTCTGGATCAAGTTAAACGAGCACCACCCTGCGTAAATCTCTGGTTTAACTCAGTTAGATTCTGTTTCTTTACCTAGAAAGTGAAAGTAAAGTCAGATAAGGGGAAGAAAGGAGAACGGGGAAGGAAAAGGAGCTGATTTTAAGCCTGCAGAATCAATGTATGATCTCATTCTCATGCTCCATGAAACTTAATATCACATAAATATCCTGGAATGTCTGCTAAGGAGTTTTGCAGACTGTGTGTGTGTGTGTTAGAGGTCCAGGTTGTCTCGTGTCCTTGGTGACAGAGTGTTTTGTTCAGGCAACAAAAGTTGACTTCCATTAATGTGACTATTTAATATGGTGAAAGTAAAATGTAATATTTTCACTCAATAACACCTTCAAGTAGTTTATATCTGGGTGTAAAATGTGCAAACATCATCAACGTCAGTATTGCCACACTGCAGTATAATTATCGCATATCATTGCAGCACCAAGTTGTGCCAATGTAGGGACAATGTTTTCAACTTGCTCACATTACCATTATGTTTGTTATTTAAGGTGGTCTAATTAGGCGATAATGGAGTCATACATTTCTACCGTGACTTGGCTGAGAGGCATGGCAGATGACACTTGGATCCTGACCATTCACAACTTGCCATCTTCGTTCATTTTACAATCTGAATCCACAGCAAGAAGCTCCAGCTCCACCTGCTCTGGAGGAACAGCAGCCATGTCTCTGTTGTGGGCCACAATGAAGTCAAAACTTATGAAATCAAATCTGATGGAGCACAGAAGCTGACGTCGAGCTTTTAAATTCTGGTGATGGATTTAATTACAGTCACTTCACTCTTTAATGTTAATTAGGGCTGTGCGATATGGCCAAAAATGATGAATAAAAGCATTTCATATCATTCGATATCGATAATTATACGATATATGTCAAATCATTTTTTCATCATCATTTCTTTCAAGTTTAAAGCATATTTTTGCTCCAGATGGTTAATTGACACTTGAAGCCAAACAGTGGATCACTTCACAAGTCTGAGGTAGAACATTCAAAACTATCATCTTTTTCAACAAATATGATTAGTTAATATTTTTTCAGGCCTCTTTTTTCAACAAAATAAATACTTTAATTAAAGAAAAATGAAATGCTAATTTGTTTGTGATTCAAATGAATTAAAGCAAATATTTATTGATGATATCTTGAACATTTATTATATTGTTATTGAGGAAAATTATATTGCGATAATTATCATTATTGTTTTATTGCCCAGCCCTAATGTTAATATGCGGCATCAGGCAGCAGTTCAGTACAATGAGCACTTTATCGGCCTGTAAGCTCACAGAACTTCTGTAAACTGATCTTTCCCGGCTCCCCTTAGCTGGCACGTGTGACACGTTTCCTCTGGTGGGACTGAGATGGACAGAGAGGTCGGGAGTGATGCTGCGTCCTCTGTCCACTCCACTGCCACATTTCCGTGGAAACTGCGGACAGCAGGTACATATCCTGTTTCTGTCTGACCTGGTCGCTGCCTGGCACATGACCTCTCACATACACACAAACACACACATTCACAGAAAGTGTGTGTGCAGCTTACAGACACGCTGTGCAGAGCTGCTAGTATTTACCTGTGTGATGAGCTGATCCGGAGTGATTGTGTTGATCCAGCGAGTGTAACGCTCAGTAGATCCTTCTGGAACCCTCTGAACTTTACAGCCAATCAGCTATCATGAAAACACACAGACACACACACCATATAGGTGTTTAAACAACAACAAACAACAAGACAAGACAGGGCAAGCGAAAATATAGGGATAAGGTTGAGGGACAGATGTCTAATAGAAATCCTCAGGGCCTCTGGGATGGTGTGACATAAATTACTGGCTATGTAACCAGTAATGGAAGCCCCCTCGGCTGTGGGATTAATGAGGGAAGCCAGTTCTTTGCTAGGTTTGAAGACCTTGATTTTTCTGCTGCTCATGACAGCATTCTTTCATCTATCACTATTAATGTTGACGAGGTTCGACAGCAGCAGAATGTCCCTATTGTCATTAAAAAATCCAGTGATGTGGAAAACATCTTGCCTTGTACCAATTTTGTGTCCTTACTAACCTTTGGCCCATTAGATTACATCTTGAAACATCCCCATTGATAAAAAAGTATCTGGGTCTATTTTAAGTAAAATAGGAGCACCACGGGGCACAGGTTAATCATTTATTAATTCACTCTCTACACCGCTGACTACAGGCATGGTCAGGTATCTCGCCATATCCAGAAATTTTCCCCATGACATCGCTCTTGTTCATTTCCTTAATCGAGGTGATGACTAGGCCGATAAAACAGATGTTGCCTCCTTTGTGAACTGGTGTGAGTCAAACTTCTTAAAACTAAATGTTGGGTTTGGGTGGGCTGATTATCAGCTTTAGGAGAAAGAAGGAGGAGGTTCTTCCTGTGATCATTAAGATCAGCAAATTGAAATTGTCCAGTTCTATTAATATCTTGGTGTCTGACTTGACAGAGACAGTTTTCAAGAAGGCCCAGTTAAGACTATTTTTCCTGAGAAAATCACAAGACTTTGGTGAAAGTAGAAACCTGCTTTATACTTTTTAATCAAGGTGTAAAAGCCAGTGTCCTTTTTCATGCAGTGCTTTTCTAGGGAGGCAGCATTACAGCAAATGATAAAAACAGGATCAATAAGTTGACTAAAAAAGCTGACTCCGTGGCCGGCCTTGCCCCTGACCCACTGGAGGTTATCATAGAAAAGAGAACAAATCTCAAACTAAAGAATGTCATGAATCTTGTAGTCCATCCACTCCAGTGTCTTTTCCTTTAGTAGCTGACTGAAGACGCCCCAGTGTTCTACCAAACTGCTCTTTTTTGGTCTTTTATCCCAACAGCAATTAGATTTAATGAATATTTCTTATTTTATTTGTAAGGTTTTCTTGTTCTGTGTCCACATACTGGTTGTCTTTTTTTTTTATTTTTTATGTTGTATGCTGTTTGATGTGATATGGTGGCAAATGAGTTTCCCCTTTGGGGATTAATAAAGCTTTATAAACTAATCTAAAAAATACTTTAAAAAGTTTTTTTGGGAGAAATGCTGCCATACAAGTAACTAGTATGTTTTGTGTTCTTGGGTTAGTGTTAGGCTGCAAACATCAATTCTGGTTTCAGTGGTAAACCTTCAGATAATGCAGTTTAAAACTTACTTTTTTATTGTTATAAAGAGTTCTTTGAACAAAAGTAAAGCTGATTGCTGTGTTTTGTGGTGGATATGTGGTATTCCAAATACGTGTTGCCAACACATGTAGAGGGCCTACTGGTGGAAAAACTATGCAGCGACAACACTCTCTCTTCTGTCTCTCTGTTTCTTTTATAATTGTCATTTATTGGCTGTTATAAACATCGATATCAATGCTCATAAAGGCCGATAGTATCAGCACGCCCATTATAGGTTGGGCTTATATTTTTAAGAAATCTTTTCCTCTTTTGCTCAGGTAACTTATGGTGGGAATACTTCTGACCTTTAAAAGCCAAAAAAGCATTGACTTATCAAAAAAATAAAAGTTTGTTAAAAGTCCTAGTAATGTATAGAAATTTTCTATATGACAAAATACTGGCCCAAAGTGTATCTGAAACATATCAGTTGTACCCTTTTTAAACATGTACAGGCCACATCTCAGAAGAAAGAAGGTAAAAAAGTTATACAGAACTGAAAACAAAACAAAGGACCACATCTTATCTAGAACCATAAAATATATAACAGAAATAGGCAGGTTGTTTGTTCAGGGCAGCAAGCCTGCTGTCTCCATGCTGTCTCTCTAACTTCCCTCACAGACACAACCTTTAACCTCTGACCTGGCAGGCCACAGAAAGCATCAACACCGGATACGCACACTGTTCTGCATGCCAAGCTGCATGGAAACACACACACACACACACACACACACACACACACACACACACACACACACACACAGTATTTTTGATTTAAAGGGAGGGATTGGTCAGATGATCAGGGAGAGAGAAAGAAAGGGAAGGGGAGGGAGAGAAGGGAGGAGAAAAGAAGGTGAGGAGGGGCGAAGGCAGAGTGCAGCAGAGAGGGAAGGAAGTGAGTAAGCAAATACTTGAGGGAGAACTTACAGAGTTTGGGTGGAGGACAGACGACTCATACTGCAATCGAACTCTTTGAGGCAACATAACGTCATCCTGGGGTACAAAAATAAATCAATTCAAACACATTCGACACTTTAGTTTTTCACATCATGTAACAACAAATACACACTAGCTTCCTTTAAGAAACAATTCAAATCATATCCGTTCACTTTAGGTTTTATTATTATTTTTTTTATTGCATGTGCACTGTCTGTCTGAATACCTTCTCTTGTTTTTAATTGGTTTTATTTGCAATGAAATGCAAATGAATTATTTAAAAATTATACAATATGATTTTCTAGATTTTTGTTTTAGATTCCGTCTCTCAGTCGAAGAGACGATAAAAATTTATAAAATTACAGACCTTTACATGCTTTGTAAGTAGGAAAACCTGCAAAATCAGCAGTGTATCAAATACTTGTTCTCCCCACTCTATGTCCCTATCTATCTATAGACAGCTAGCTAGATAAAAAGCGTACTTCCTTAATCCAAAAGGGGTACCTGCAGTGTTACAAAACAATACACATAAAGCACAAAAACAAATGAGGTAGGTGAGAAAACAAGTACAATAACATGTAAAATATAAAAGATATATATAAAATATATAAAAAATATGAAAAGGATTTGATATGAAAATATAGACACAGAGACATGAAAGAATGCTGATGTACACAGAAGAGCAATGTGTGAATAATGTCGAGCAGTAGAACAGAGAAACAAAATGCAAGAGAACAAATATTGTTGTATTGCCTTTGAGCCATTTATTCTAGCAACTATTAGTAGACTTTGTTATAACGTACAACTCAAGCAGTTCAAAAACAAATCTGAACAGACATCACAAGCACAGATGTTGTAGCCTTTACTTGTAATTTTGACAATTCGGCCCTCAGACAAGGATCTATCCTACAAAGCACTGTTTCAAACACACAGCTGCCACTCATCTGAACATACACACAGAAAACACTCCTATCAAGTGCTGCTCTCAGCTCATTACTCGTGCTCAGACAGGTCTGTCAAACAGTCGCTGGGCTGCTGAGGTCTACGTGTCAATGTGTCTGTGTACAGCATGTATATTGGACAAACCGATGAGATGTGATTAGTAATGACTCACAACTGCACAATGAGATGAAACACGCTCTGTCACACACATACTCACCGCATCCTGAAAGCACAGGTATTGTCCACAACTCTGAGATGTTGCCTTATTCTTTGCATATCCCACTGAAAGACAAAAGAACATTGTGTGTGTGTGTGTGTGTGTGTGTGTGTGCGCCCTTGCATCATATTCAACCATTAAACCTGCAATAACACTGAAAATAACTAAAAATTTCTGTGTAATGTTATTTTCAAAATGTTAAACCAAATGACACAACAGTAACGGGCACGCCAGTCCATCACAGTCATCATCATGCTGCTTTGTCTTATTATTCTTCCCTGGTTAATCAGAAGGACATTTTTACAATCTTGCTGATCCAGTGACTAATACTATTAACTCTCTGGTGTCCAACTGATGGTTGTCCACAACTGTGGGTGTGTGTGTGGCCTGGGGGGGGTCTTAATTTACAGAGTACCAAAACAAGCATTACTCACTTTCCTCAGCCGCTTGCTAAATTATGAGCATTTCTTAAAATATAATCTTAACTCAAGGTTCACTTATTAGCAGTGTGAGTCCTAGGAGTTGAGTGAAGAACTTGAGATATGGTTAAAACCTCCAGGAAAAAACTAGTAAGTGGACACAGTTATTTTGTGTAGAATGAGCTTTCATCTCAAATTATAGGCAGCATTTTACAGATTTTACATGTTATCCCTAAAATTGATAATTGATTGAATTTCTTTTTGGTTGTCTATTCTTTCATTCAGTCTCTCTGGCGTCACATATAAAATAAGCTGTTGAAGTCATAGTTTAATTACGATAATCTAATCAGGACAGGAAATGAATTGCTGATCAGCAACCTAAAAGTCTACTGACCTCCTCTGGGATGGGCAGAGACGTGACCGGAGATCACTAATGAGACGCCCCTGCCCTCCAGCCTCTCCCTCCAACCCTCCACCACTTTCCTAGAGTCATCCTAAAGGACACACACACAATTCGAAGTTTAGACAAATTGCATATTTACGCATGTGAATATGTAATTCGCAAAGAAACTTCCAGTGCTTGCGTCGTCAAAGACGGAGAGCTCCATGGTTCCTGTGAAGTCTTGGTGTAATATGGCCTGCAGACATTCATCCAGCCAACAGGATGCATTGTACACTGGCATGACAATACTCTGAAGACACACACAGATTATAAAGTCAGTGCAATTAAATAATGCATGAAAAGGCAGCTATGACTCCCATATCAATAATACAAATAATCAGTTCAGGGAGCTAATCTGACAGAGCAAAACAGTTGCAGTGACACACATTATGGTGCACGGAAACATTCATCAAGTTAATTTAATTGATTAGTTCAAGAACAGTATGCCAGTGTTGTAGACCTAACGTGCAGCAGCCTGATTCAACTGTCCTCATGCATAAACATCTCTGTATATTCTCCTTTACACCAGTGGAATCTGTGTTTAGCAGAGTGTCTATCACCCACCACGTCCACAACACTCCTCCTCCCCTCCTCCCGCTCTCCTGTCACCGTTTCCGCTTCGTCTTCTGCGGTACAGTCTATCGTGGTGCGGAGCCGCTTCGGGGGGTTCATGTCAGCCTCTGGGCCCCCGTCCCTCTGCTCGGAGGGTCCGCTGCTTATGTGGGAAAGGGAACAGCCGTTACCCGTAAGAAATGGTTGAAAACAATAAAGACTGACTTTTAGAAAGACGGTGTCGGTAAGGAGGGGTGACCCGCGCGGGCCACACGTGAATACTGTCGTGAATAATGTCGGTTAGCACTCATTTTGTAACTGTTCCTTGTATGAAATGGGTCCACGTCGCTATGGGTCCAATGCGCTCTGTCAATTTTAGTGACGGTCAAAGTAACATTTCTAACTAAACGTGTGGCCCAAGCTTGCAGCGTGGATAACAGCTTCACTACTTCCGGAAACAATGTATTCCAGACGCTCATTGGCTCGTGCAAAACTCGGACAGGCGCCGGATTCGCTGTAACTCAACGTCAATCATCTGGAACAGTGACGTCACCAACACTTTCTAGCTTCGTTTATTTCTAAAGGTGCAGAGGAAAAGGCTGTTCTGGCAAATTCTTAGTTTTCTCTCCCAAAACATATCTTTAAATAATAAGAACTGACCATTTCAAAACAAATGCTCAAGAACAATGTGGATTCTCATTTTAAAACGGAACAAAACAATTTAATGTTCAAATACCTATATTTTTATGTTGTCAGGAATTTCATGAAAATATCCATGGCACCTTTTGTGGCCATCGTGTGTCCTATCATTTATATTTTGGTCAGTATTCATTATTTTGACAAATAATTCTGCACAAGGTCCACTTACTGGAAAGTTTCCAGAGCTTTCAGCCACATCTTGAGGCCTAAATCAGCAGGTGGAGTTTGCCCTGTTCCCATGGAGGTTGTTCATAGGTCAATTATTTACAAGATCAGTAATGAACGTTCAAGCTGTTCATTATTATTGGTTGATTGAATTCAATTGAAAACAAAGATCTACCTTTTTACAGCACAAGTAACAGCATGAAATGTATTGAAGGAACAGCTGGTTAAACATGCAGCATGTAAAACACAGTTCACAATACCTTAAAATGTAGTTTCAGTAATGCGTTATCCCACCAGGACAACACCACCTTGTATTTGGCTTATTCAGAGGGATAGTGTGATGAGAGTAAATTTTTTCTGCTAATGTCACTGATAGTTAGCTAATGTCACTAAATTTTGTAAAATTTAATTTTCAAGCAAGAGCAGAACTTTTGCACACCTGTAAATCGACAAGTGCGTAGGAGAAGACCTTGAGTCACAAACAAACATTGTTGTTATATATCCCCGACTGCAAGCTGTGTGGGAGTCTTTTGTTCTTTATTTAATTTTCAAGTACATTTCAGATCATTTGGGTTTTTTAAAACAAAAGATTCAAAACTGAATAAACTATTTTCTTTTTCTGTCTGTCTATGTTTTATCTCATCATTTTTGGTGACATGTAACAGCGCAGCACTCTCTGGCTTTCCTGTTGAAAAGGGACCCAGATCAGTACGCTTTCTGTGTTAATGTTGGCAGCCGCAGTATGGGAGGTTTGTCTTGGTGAGCAGACAGAAAAACAGGATGGGCTGAAATTTTGTTTTTGACTGTCGTTTTCTTTCCGAAAGGAAAGTAAATGAACAAAGACAGAGAGAGATTATGTGTGTGGTTCCAGCCAGTGGTTCACTGCAGTTTGTTGAATGGTATCACCTGTACTACTGTGCCAGCTCAGTGTGTGAGACGTTCCCAGTGATTAAGATGTTTTTAAATTTACAACGACCATAGTTACTGTAACAACATTAATAAACACCCCAGCACTCGGCTAAAACAGGGATGATCCAACAGCTGAAGTCATGATCTGAGTCAGGAATCAAAAAACATCAGTCCTGGATTTTGAAATATCCAAACTCTGTTACCCATTACATTTACAGTACTTCCAGCATAGAGCTGGCCAAACCCTCCTGTTATTGTCATATTAATCCTCATCTGTTCTTTTTTGTCTGTGTCCTTGTAAAATGATTCATGAGCACTAAAAAAAGTGGAACATAAGCCGCTTAACTTCTGTGTTACTCACTTTAGAAACACATACACTCTCTCTCTCCTCTGCCTAAAGTCCCGAGATATTTTTAATGAAGTCCTGAATTTTATTACGCAGACACACAATCCTCCTTAATCAGGGCACCACTCAGACAGGATGTAGGTTGGAGATTGCGCTGCAGAATAATTGCTCCCATGTTGCAGCAGCATCTTGATCAGACTAATTTATCGCTTTGACTACGTCTTAAAACTGGACGAAGGTCTCACTGTAGGCCAGGAACAACAGCTCCAGGGGGGCGACAGACCAGGGCCAAGGTCAGGAATTATGCTCTCATGCTTGAGTGCACGGTAAATGGGATCAAGAGAAGATTTGGCCTGACTGTACAGATACACCTGCTAACCACGAATTATTACATGTTTGTGTTACAGTCTGCACTGGGCCTGTGAAGCAAATCAGATATTAATTTCTGATTAATAGAGATTGATAGTACCAAACAGCCATGCATTATTAGGTATAAGACAATTATATTATTAAGATGTTTAAATTTTAGAGGTTCAGGTTGCGGTTATGAGTCCCTCTGAGTCCGTTCTGGCTGTGGTTGTGAAGTTTGGCCAGTTCCTTGCACTGCAGGTCCACAGGGTCTCTGATGCAATAAAAAACATTGTTGAACACAAATGTTCTCACAATCATTCACTGTAAACTGCCTGTTTTCTTCCCTTCCTCCACCAAATCAACACCACATGGCGATGCCGCATTTCAAATGTGCACAGTGAGCTGGGTTACTGTGTCTGGAGGTCGAGACTGCAGCTGTTTAGATCTTTAGATCTGTGATCAGACTGCACTTGATTTTGTTTGGACATTAAAGAGAAGGGAAGTGTGTGAGTGTGGCTGGAGGAATAGGCATGATTGGATTTCCTTCATTCATTTAGTTCCGCTTTGGGAACTGCGAGCATTTGACCTTTTGAGAGAGTTTGTGGTTGTTTTAATTCATCTGGTGCGGCAACATTTGCGGACACACACAGATAGGAGACACACGGTATGTTGTCAGCTGAGGATGGCTACAGGGGCCACAGCAGGAAGGAAGAAATCTCCACAACTACAAGCCATACTGCCATGAAAATTTTCCCTTGAGCAAGTCTTTAGTCAATGACAATGTATCTGAAAAAACTAAAAGCCCAACTTCCATGGTCCCAGGCACTGAAACATTAGTTCAATGTGCTGATTATGTGCCTAGTATAACATCTTGCCAATGGACTACAGTTGAAAATTAGCCTGCTGGCTAACACTGGCACATTTACAGAAATGTTGATTAATGTGCACTGTCCTTAAATAAATAAATGAGAAATGAGAAATTTAATACATGTTTCTTACAAGATACTGGGCATACCTATATAAGAAATGCAAGCTGTGAAATTATTTTTCTTACCAACTAAAAACAAAGATGTTTACAGCAGAGTTCATTGGTTTCCTTTCTTTAGAGATTGTTAAGTCTACCCATCATCAGTGAAATCAGCTGCTGTAGTGTTTGGCTGGATGTGTTTAACTGTTGTTTACAGTACTACGTTTTGGACTCTTAAGTGTGCTGACTGCCGGTTTGCTTCACTGAGACATAAAATAATCACTTTTGTGAAATAGCTTAAAAAGAAAACCTGCAGGGTGCAAAAACAGTTGTAACCTGTGTCAATACTACCCTCTAGTGGTCAGTCAGCAGAACCAATCATATCAACTCCATCCTGTCAACAGCACCAGTTTCAACTCTTAGGGGGCTTTCACACCTGAAAGTATGCACCAAAGTTCATGTTTTGACACATTTTGATACATTCGGTTAGTTTTGGTTTGGTTTCACAATGCAGTTACCTATGCAGCGCATTAAAGGACTTTACATGACAAGACTTGCGTCATCATCCATGTGGGCTGCGTCTCCCTATACCTACTTGACATGGATTGGTTGAACTGTTCCAGCTTTGACCAGAATGAATGAATTAGGAATGTACATATGTCGTTGCCACTATATTGTTATTGTTATGGCATTAGCCTACTACCTGCAGCACCATCTTAACTCGCAACACATTCTCATCTCAGTGCGTCAATTACTGACGCTTTGAGACAGGCTAGTTCAAATTCGCCAAATAATCGTCCTCATTGTGCGAACATTAGACCTAGGCTATATCTCTGCAGTGTTTCGGGATAACACCGGCAGGAAAGGGGGAGAAGACTGCAAGAAATCCTTCTGAACCTCCGTTTGAGGAGAGACCATAATTGTATCCTTTTTTCAATGCATTTATCCTTGCATTCGTTTGTTTCTGGTTTAGCCTACACAGGAACCACCGAACTCCCTGTAAATAGCCTGAAAGTCCGACTCTTTATGGGATCAGTTTACTGACAGCTGAGCTCACTGTCATATCACGAATTATAACTGCTGGCTGTTGCTTGTTTTGTGTCTCACACAGTTTCGAATGAGACATGGAAAACCAGATCAGTTTCTTAAGTGTCATCATATGCCTCATAACACGGGTGTAGGTTTGGGTTTTGTTATATGGGGGACAAAAAATTTAAGTTAATAATAAATATATGTATAACATTAATTTCCTTTATACATTCCTGAAGCTTTCTGATAAATAATGTTGTATTTGCATCTTTACTACAAAGAGCTTTGTACTTTACTGCCTTATCTTCATTTTAAGAGATTATTAACAGTAAAAAAATTTAAGATAGCAGTACAGTTAAAAAGGGATAACAGTGCACAAATGTGTGAAGAATGAAAAAAGAGAAAAGTACAATCTGACATGTTTTAAGCATACAGAGGCCTTTAAAGGGATAGTAAGTGACTGTAATCCAATACACTTTTTGTTAAATTCAGTGAATATAATAAAAAATAGAATAGAGTAAAAAATTACACGTGGAGTCGACGCGGACCGTAAGCTCTGTGATTGGTCGGCTGGGTAGCCTCGCAATGCCTCCGAGCCGACCGGAAGTATCCCACGCTTTGAAGTAACATTTACTAGTGGCCAAAACAGCGGCTGTAACACAGTGAATATATATATTTGACCGTCGCAACCCAAGTGAAATGACTCGTTTCGCTATCAGAATGTGGTCCATTCAGTCGGTAACATTTGAAAAGGCTACACCAGCCGCACGTTTACAATTTTACCCCCATTTACGTTAGCGGAGCGCTAAACCGGAAGTTAGCCTGCTCGGCCAGCAAAAGTCAACACAGTGGATGCTGTAGCGCTACTGCCGACTAGCGTTTGGGGGTGTAATTGCAAAATGACGGACACACCTACGCACAAGTATAAATGCATGGTTACGTGCGTAGCCTACGCCGTAAGGTTCGCACGTAGACCCTACGCAGGAGTATAAATGCTCCTTTAGTGCTTGTGCACAGGAGTGATGGGGGGTGGCAGTGGGAGAGATGGGCTCCAGGCAGAGGATAAAGTTAAACGACCAGGCAAAGGGCGTTTCAAAGCTGGAGAAACCTCAGAGATTTAAAATTTGGGGGGGAGCACTGAAGGGAGGAGCGTGTTTTTTTTGCAGTTGAGGTCAAATATCAACAATCCATCTGCAGAATCACTTACTCTCCCTTTAAGTGTGTAACTTTTGCTGAACAGTGGCGAATGTACTGTGTAATGAAGTGTACACAGCAATGATCTGCAACAGATGAAAAGACAAATTAATTCATAACACTGAATCATATGCACTTCAGAAATTATAATGCAAACACCATTCATTTATTGGTATACTATTTCATAATACTTTATAGGTATCATTCTGATAAATACTTATGTACCAAGCCTGTGTGTATCTATAGGCAGGCGTTTCACATTCAAGTCCAGGTTCAGTGCAGTGGTGACCAAATGACTCGTCTTGTCAGATTATTTTGTTCCTAACACAGAAGTGAACGAGGAGCAGAGGACAGGAGCTATGGCTCACTACATCAGGGTATTATCTGTATTCATTTTACCTTACTTCTCTTTATCTTTCCTTTACTCCTCCTTTATCTCTTCATGCCTCATTTTTATGAAATATAGTCATTGGTGTTTTTGTTTTTTTCATCTGTAGACAAATGCCTTTCCGTTCATTAAGGTTGAATCTAATTGGAGGAGGGACAGAGTGGTCTCCCTGAGGTCCTCTTCAATGGCGCCAATATCAACCAGCTGGGAATGCATTGTGGATCAGCTGTAGAGACAGGCACACGGGTCCGATAGGGTACAATCAGTGATCAGTTTAGGTCCAGATTGAGACAGTAAGGTCTAGATTTTGGCTGATTTAGTCCAGTTTTTAGTCCACCTGGATCCTTCAGGGGCTGCTTGCCTTAAAGGACAAATAACGTAACTAACTTAGGACCAGATGCTATTGATCTTGCAAAGTAACAAGGCAATGTAAAATAGATATCATCATGAAGATCTCTTCTCAGGTGCTCAGCAGGATAGAATAGTTTGGAGTCTAGGGGTGGGATGCATTCATGCTTTCGTCGGTGAAGCAGCAGCAGTAAGGGTCCTTGTGAAACTCTGTGGACAATCAAAGCATGTGGCTTTTAAAAGGAACAGTTCTGTCTCTGTGGTCAAAGGGTGCTCGGAGTTGATGGGGAAAAAAGGCATCAAGGGGACTGTTAAGATACACCCTGTTTGTTTGGTGGTGTGTGCATGATTGTGTTTGTGCACCTACAAGTGCGCCTGAGTGCATGTGGGTGTGCGTGGGTGTTTGTGTGAGCGCGTGAGTTCGCTTTTCTTCAAGAGTTCAGGTTATTTAGCAGCTGATGTGTCTTTAGACGGACACAAATACATCCAGTCCAAGACTGATCCGCTTCAAGTGGACTTTAAGTGTGCACCTTGACATCAGACCAGGAATCCGCAGTGCGGTTCAGGCTCATTTAAACTAATCTCATTGTAGTCAGCACAGACTCATCCAAAAGAGTCCATTCCCTCATCTCCCTCTGCAGGCCAGAGCTTGAAAGACGCAGAAGTCTCAGAGGAAGGGGTTGTGGCTGTGTGTCTGTGTCTGCGACTGAGTGTGGGGCGCCGGTCGTGGAGAAAGGGGAAGCAGGGGCTGTGGGAGGTTAGAGGGAAGGTCCAGGAGTCCGGCAGGAGGTTGCGTGAGAGAGGAGGGGAGGGTGGGTGGCTGGTGGTGCAGGGGCAGGGGCAGTGACGGGCTGTAGGAGAGCATGTGGGGGGGCAGTGGGGATGTAGAGGATGGCCGCATTTGGTTGAGGGTGAGGCGAGGCTGGTCGCAGTGGAAGGGGTTAGTGGGAGACGGAGCACTCAGACCTGAGGAGACAGAATTCGGAGAACGTTTTAATAATAGCACAGTCATGTTTCTGCAAGTAGAGCATGTTCTTGAATAGCTGTTTGTTACCTAAGAGGAAGGGGTTGTTTGGCATCTTGCTAGGGGGGTTGGAGGGTATCAGAGCATCTAAATTGACCAGCGAGGCCCCCGTAGGTCCCAGAAAGGCCTCTGGGGTTCGACACACACGTGTGACGACGCTGAGTGGGGGTGCTAGCCGAGACAGGTCAAACATCTCTGGGCTGGCCGACTCTCGTCCGTTGACCTGGGGTTTCACCGAAGGTTCTGTCCCAAATGGATCTGGCTTGGAATCTGCTTCAGCAAATGGGTCAGAGTCTGCCTTTACCCCAAACAGCTCTGCGTCTGCACCGGTAAATGAAAAAAAGGTTATAAAATTGTCATAGAGGATGCAGTGTGATGTTGTAAGCTGCATGGGTGACAAATTAAAGGAACACAACATGCACACATGACATAGTCAGCTCTTGAACAGATTCATTACTCCTTGTCACTGATATTGTGTTTTTTGATGAAGGTGGTGAACATGTTTCTCTAAAATCTTCTTCTTTTCTCAACTAGGTTGAAGTCTGGTAACGGTGAAGGCCATATGATTCAAATAATTTTTAAACCATCCAGTGAGCTCTCATGCCCTACAAGGAAGCTTATGAATTTGTTATTGTGAAGGAATTATTTATGCGTACTAACACACAGGTTTCCCCAGGTCATGATAGGATCAGTTGCTTAGCTAAAGTAAGCCAAAGTTGACAGCCGGGCACTCTTCAAATCTCTAGGTCACACGCAGTCTCTCCTGTCTGCCTGCCTGTCGACTGACTGACGCAGCTGAGTTTATAATGATGCACTGAAGTAACCTGCCTGCTGTGGATTTTTGCTTTTTGCACTGTGTGGACTGCATGAACCTTGTTTTGGACTTTATCTGCATCGCTTTGTGTACACCCTCAGTTACCGTGAGTGTTCAATAAATATTGCTAACTGTATCCTGCTCTCTGGTGTCTTGTGTTTGGGCTTAAATCTGTCAGTCACTCGGCCGATCATGACAAGGGGTGAACAATAACCTTATTTGGACACTTAGTGAATTTCTGTAGATCTGGTAAGGATATATATTCCACAGACAGGAAGTATCCTTCAGATTTGGTGTTGGCATTTAATGGGTTTCCCTGATGTTTACATGTTTCTTCAGTTATGTTTCTTCATTCGTTTCTTCATTATTTGTCACCCATCTGTATAAGATAAGTGGTAGCAAGTGGATGCATTAACAAGGAATCCTTTCTGTATGTTACAATGAATCCATTGCAATAGTGACCCTGTGACACTTATAATGTTCTGGTTCAGAGACATGTTTGTAGTTTGTGTTTTGTCCTGCACCGCAGTACATTGTAACCACTTTTGGATGCCAAAAACAATGTTTATTTAAAACCAGTTTGAAATAAAATGAAATAAAAGTCTCACTAAAGGAATACAGATTACATTAAACTATGCCAGTGTTTTGGTTACTGTGTCCATTCATAGGACATTTAATGCATTACATACATGCATTACAATATTTCCTTATTATTATTTAATATTTTGTCAATTTTATATATTTATAAATATATATATATACACTCATTAATATTATAAATATATGTTTATTATTTATATATTTATACAAATCCTCTCCCCCTGTAATATGTTCGGACAACACAAATCCAGAGTCATGAACATGTAAATAACTGCCACATTGTTTTGTTTTTCTTTTAAACATAGTTTGACAATTCTTTTATAAGTTTTATGTGTTTATTCCATATTTAAATATTTTTAAATCTATTTCTGTAAACTGTATCTTTATGTCTAGCACCTGAGCCCTATAGCAAATTCTTCATACATGTAAAATACTACTTGGCCATAAAGCTCTTTCTGATTTTGATTCTGATTCTGATACACACTAAATGTGAACACCACAGTAGGCTACCTTTGGTGTTGCTGCTCTGTGTGCATACAGTATGTTATCTTATAGTCAGTCTACCAGCTGTCCATAAGCAAGATTTTTTTCTTTCCAACCACAATCAATGCAGGAGACTTACTGCTTCTGTATATCTAAATGTACAGTAAAACCCACAGTGCTTCTGGCTTGTGGGACTACCTGTGGGACTTGCAGTTTGAGGCGAGGACACTTGAGGGACCTCTTGTTTAGGCTTCTCTTCTTCCTGATCAGCAAAGGGATCTATCCCATCACCACCTGCATGACAAATTGAAATCAGCACAGTCTTAAATATTTGGGCTGGCACTGAAAACTACAATGTCTTTGCACTTTGATGGTGCTGGTGTTTGTGAAAGGTACCTCCGTCTGTCGGGCTGTCCCACTCATGATTGACAGGACTGGAGGAGACAGGCGCTGCTTCCCAGGGGTCTGCATGCGAGTTGGCACACGAAGCCCAAGGATTGGATGCGTTGGAGGATGAGGGAGGGGCAGTCCAAGGGCTGCCAATCACAGGAGTGCTGGAGTGGACTGCTGTGATGAGAGATGGACGGAAAAACACAAAACTCTGTGTGAAACTTCAAAGACACACAAACTTACAGAATCGGAAAAGACACCGAGAGATACTGTAAGTCCAGTTGGCCTTTATGTGTGTGTGTGTGTGTGTGTGTGTGTGTCTGTGATGAACCACCCACCTACAGAGTCCCAGGGGTCAGAGGTGACATTACAGGTGGGCTGGGTAGAGTCCCAAGGGTCAGTACGTGGAGGTGGGGCCTCAGATGAAGGGCCAAATATGTCCACCAAGTCCAGCATGGCTGACTACAGAGGGAGCAAAAGGGCTTTCTGTAAATCTGTGCCAAACATTTCTATTACTGGATGTACCGTTACAGTGATTATATAATGCAGGTGACACATACTTTAAAACACAATTACTTATTCTTGCATGTCTTACAGAAACATTTAGATGGACAGAAACATTTACTAATTTAGCTGACGCTTTTATCTAAAGCGACTTACAATTGCTATACATGTCAGAGGTCGCACGCCTCTGGAGCAACTAGGGGTTAAGTGTCTTGCTCAGGGACACAATGTTGGATGTCTCACACCTCATTACACCATGAGATGATCTTTACTTGATCTATAATCTTGGGACACCTATTGTATTTTGTAATGAATTAAAAGTATCAGTTAAAAGGCCAAAGTGATGATAGACAGGACAGACAAACAAGGTGATCTATGACATGTATCTGACCTTCTGAATATGCCAAGGAGTTTGTGAGAAGCTTCATCTTATGGAGCACATAAAAGTACAGAGAATTCTACGATAAGCAACACATTATAACCAATTACGAGCCGCGGGGACCTTTACATAAGGCAGCTGGTGACTCTGATTGGCTTGTTGACAGGCCAGTGAGTAAGGGAGCTGGTGCACTAAAAGATAAGGAGTATACTCTCAGGGAAATGTCATGCTGAGCTCAAGGTTAGACAAGACAAAGTCATTATCATTCAGCAGGCACCTCTTTCTCCTCTCTCAGCTCTACAGTTTCTCTCTCGAACCTCGCTCATTATGCTGATCTGCATCTTTTGTCTCTTTTCCCTCCCAATCGCACAGTGTGCACTATAAACTCCACTTCATTCTCTAAATGCCTGCCAACAACCACCTACTAATGCACCTGTCCACCTCTCCATGCGAACACACACTCACATGTGGCATGCATGCACCCACACACACACACATACTGTACAGTGGACACACACACAAACATTTTTAAATTCACCTCCTCATGTGTCCCTGACTGGCTCTCTCCTGCTCTCATCCAGGGCCTTCTGTAAAAGAGACTCGTCTCCTTGGCGACAGCATTGCTCCTGCAGGGGCGGCATCGTGACATCATCAACATTACCGCCACGGCAATGAGCATGGATGCACACACACACACACACGCACACACACACACACACACACACACACGTACACACAAGCGTTAGTGGTAGTCTTTGGTTTTGGTCCCAGCAAAATGAAAGCTGTACTGGTGGCTTTTTTAGTGGTGTTGAAATATTTAGTCGACAATGACCGACAGCTGCTTTAAAAGCAAAGCTGAGAGAAAGAGAATCTTTTACATGCAGAAGTTTAAACATTACTTGTGTGAGAAAATAGAGATGTAAAAATTGGAGCGCTGCTAAAGGAGGATGAGATAAGGAAACAAAATCTGAACAGTCTGAGAGCCAGATACAACAGAAGTCCTGGAGAGGAAGGGAAATACGGTTAGGAAGAAGTTAAGAGGAAAGATGGCCACAGAGATGCATTAATTTAAGATGTAAGAGCCTTATCATCAAATACACAGACTCTAGAGGGTTAATAAACGTGGACACTGCTTTTTTTAAAGAATGAGGTGTGTTTCTGTGTGTGTGTACTGCCGTTGCTTCTTTTTTTGCTAAGGCTTAAAGCAAACTGTAGCTGTGTGTCTTCATCCATCTCTATGGTAACAGAGGAAGGGCTAGCTAGATGAAGGTGGGCGAATGTTCAAAATGTTTGTAACAAAATTTTCATTATTGGAATCATCAAGAGGCAGTGAGGCATGTGTGGCTCAAATACAGACGAAGACAGCGCATAGTGTCATACTTATTAAATTATACATGATCATAATAATGTGTGTGCTGTTTTACCTTCTGACTCTCCTCCCTGCTCATGGCTAAGGCCAGCTGGAGCTGCAGCTCCTCCTCCCCGCTGGTCTGAGGTCGGGCTTGCTCCAGGTCTGAGGCGGCGCGAGGAGACGAGGACGAGGCTGCAGAGTGAACAAGTGAGGGAGTTTGAGGCAGGGAGCAATAGTGGTGCGTAAGGAGAAGTGGTCAGATTGACGTGGGGATGCATGAGACAGGGGGCACAGGAGGCGTTGATTTTAATATTTTCAGGCCTACGCTGCAGTATTGATAATCTATGCGGTGGATTGGGCAAAGTGCTGGACTACAGCACAAAATGCATTTCACCAGGGATCAGCCTGAATACAAGTTAACACTTCATCCATTTATTCACACATTCAAATAAAATAAGATGTTCAGTGTCTCAGATAGGTTCAGACTTTAAATCGGATAAAGTTAACATTTTATGATAACAATGACAATGTGAAAACAGTCACTTGTAGTGGTGAACCTATAATGAATTATCACCTGAATCTGCAGCTCCCCTCAGCTTCACAGAGTTTTATAGTGAGTTAAGGGCAGGTTCACACCTGAAGGTCCGGTTTCTGCATAGAACTAATGTGAGGATGCAACATTGTTTAAATTTTCTAGTGGTTTGTGTTCACAAAGACAAAATCTCTCCAGAAATTGTAAATAAAGGTAATGTGGTGGAAATATCATTTGATTATTAGTCAGCGGGTCAAAAACAAAACCCTCCATGTACTTACATACTACAGTACTTTGATGTACTGCTGAGCCAGTTTTTTTTTTTTCTTTCACACGACGCTGCAGTTCACTGGAAACCATTCTCCTTCATTTTTGCTGAATATTGTAATACATCAGTGTTCTTAAGCACCATTGTAATTGAGGAGCAAAGGTTTGTCCCCTGCTAGTCAACATTTTGGTGGTAAACGCAAAACCAGTTCACCAGTCACTGGAAACAGCATGAGAAAACCAATGAAATGACACATAGAATAGTAGACTTCCCATCAATGGTTCAAATGGTGTTCACACCAGATATGACCCGCTCCAGATGAACATCTCGGGTTAGTATGTAACCCTTGTTCCCCGAGAAGGGGAACAAGACACTGCGTCGGTGACGACACTATGGGAACGCCTCTGGGCGTGGCAGGGCTGAACATGAATGAAACTACTCCAATCCTATTGGTGTTGCTAGAACGGTAGCGTGTGATGGCGTAACTGGAGGTGTATATAAGCACGCCGGCACACAGGACACATTAGCCCTTTTTCTAACAAGCAAGGCACTGGTGAGGTGAGGTGTGGCGGACCGACGCAGTGTCTCGTTCCCCTTCTCGGTGAACAAGGGTTACATACGTAACCTGAGACGTTCCCCTTCGAGGGAACTCGAACTGCGTTGGTGACGACACTATGGGAACGAGAATACCCACTTAGGCCGCGCCCCGGCCGAAACCCCAGCGTGCAGAACCTGACGGCACGACTAGGAGGAGAGCGCATGGGTGCGGGTGCAGAAGCAAGGTCCAGACTGTAGAACCAGATGAAAGTGTGAGGGGTGGCCCAGCCAGCCGCATCACAAGGAAGGCCCTAGAAGCCGCCATGCCTCGAATAGAGTGCGCCCTTACGGCCATAGGTGAAGGTAACCCGCGCACCTGATAGGCCAGGGAAATAGTCTGAACAATCCAGTTGCTGATCGTGTGTTTGGAAGCAGGGAGCCCAGCCTTGGGGGACCCGAAACACACCAGCAACTGGTCTGCTTTCCTCCACCGGGAAGAGCACAGAGTGTAAATACTCAGTGCTCAGAGCAGATGAAGTCTCCCGCCTGCAGCACCGTGGACCCTGCCATCCTGGATGGACCTTAGGGACATAGCCTGGACAGGGATGCAAGATGGCTCTGACCCTCTGATGGGGTAGGAGCTGGATGACGGCTGGGCCCTCTCTCGTCTCTCACAGCCGTCGCCATCCTGGCCCCTGAACGACGAGGGAGATATTGCCGGAACGCCTCTCCTTGCGTCCTGGCATGCTGGAACTGTTGACGACGGCGTCCACCGCCTCGCCAAACAGGCCAGAAGTCGCGATCGGTCAATAGCGCGGGCCGTCTCCTTCGTGACTCTAAGCGACAAGTCCGTAGCTCGGCGGAGCTCAGCAATATACTCAGAGGGGCCTGCTCCCTGCTCCCGCCATTGTGTAGGCTTGCACCAGCCCGGCCCGTCGCCATGTAATCTTTGCCCACCAAAACAGATGTCATACGATATGGCTTGATAGGTAGCGCCTGCACCTTGAGGGATGATGCATGACTGGGCGAAAGATAGCTAGCCAAAGCATCCTCAACCCTGGGCATCGTCCCATAGCCAAAACCCTTGACTCCGCTACGTCGCTATAGACCCGGAGCGGGGGAGTAGTCAGACGAGCTGAGAAGGGCTTGTCCCAGGACTTGCACAACTCATCATGCAAGTCCGGAAGACAGGGATCCTGTGCTCTCCCTGTCCTGCCATTGGGAGAAGAGAGCCGCACGGTACCTCAGCACCCTCAGGGGCAGGCCTCGCAATGGCCGCAAGCAGCCCCCTCGAGAGCTGCCTGGGCATGTGGCATCCCCAAACAGGAAACACAGGTAGGAGTGTCGCCCGCCGTGATGTAACGTGGGCACGGGAAAACACATTGCCTGAATTGCTCACCAGCCATCTCTCTGTCTGCCATCCTTCCAGGTAACAGTTTGGATACTGTAGTCCTTCTTAACATGCCAGAGTGCCTGCTGAATAGAAAAGAGCTAATGTGTCCTGTGTGCCGGCGTGCTTATAGACGCCTCCAGTTACGCCGTCACACGCTACCGTTCTAGCAACACCAATAGGATTGGAGTAGTTTCATTCATGTTCAGCCCTGCCACGCCCAGAGGCGTTCCCATAGTGTCGTCACCGACGCAGTTGGAGTTCCCTCAAAGGGAACTCTGAGACAGCGAATCGAGACCACGCCTTTGAGGCGGACCAGAAAGAGGTTGTTTGATCTGCACCAGAGTTCAAGTCCAACGTTCAAACCAACATACAAAAAAAACACACCAAGGAGGTAACAATCCAGTGTGTGAGAAAATGCTCTAAAAACCCCAGTCCCATAAAAGCATGTGTGCTACTCTTTAATGTTTGTCCCCATCCTTAAAGTCTTCAATAAAATTGAAAAACATTGTTTGTAAACACATCAGTTAAAGCATAAATATCACCTATTAGTTCAGATAAAGAACCATAACTGGCGAAAATGGTGGTGCATTGAGCAGCTGAAGATCCAGATTTTTCCCTCGGGAGAGGGTGGAGATCAAAAAACAGAGCTAAAAGAAAGAGAATATTGGACTTGATTGATCAGGTTGCTTCTGTACTGCTGATATGTAATTAAGCTACTGTTTGCAGTTTGTCATGAACTTAAAAGGTGATGATGTTAATGTTGGTTCACATCTTTTTTCCGCTGCCCCCAACTGGCCAAAAATATTATTTTAAAAAATATTATTGCAGGTTTAAATACTCACAGTACTCACAGTTAAAGGAAGAGGGAGAGCCTCTGGAGCGGCTGAACTCCTCCCCATAGAGCACAGCCAGCTGGGCTGGCTTGTTCGCCTGCCTGGGTGGTAGGACGGGGGGATACCTCCGTACACACCCCCACCCCCTCCGCCTCCTCCGCCTCCTCCGCTGCCTCCCCCAGCCATTCGTTCCTTGGTCTTTAGGGCTTGACTTCTCTCCTGGCGGAGCCGCTCCTCATCCCGGAGCAGACATACCAGTTGGCGTGCTTTTTCTCTTACATTGGCCCCCTGGTCTCTGCCATCGCGGTCCACGTACTGGAAATCACGTAGCGTCTGAACCACACATAGACAAAAGATCTTTTCATGATCTTTTAGAGATTAACTTTAACTTTCAAAACTAATTATGTTTAAGTCGTCGTTAAGAACATTCAGGAAAACCTCAATAATCGGATCCTTGGGAATAATGATATTCCAGTTTGATCAGAGTATGTATGGTATGAAAAAAATTATAGTTGGTTTGATGATTTTCTGAAAATGTTAACTCCTGCTTTTTATATTTTTCAGTTATGCAATAATATTTACTCTTGACTCAACAATTCATCTCAAGAATCTATTAAAAAAAATAGCTCAACCTGTTCAAAATAAGAATGCTCTTTCAAATTTTCTTTTACTAGTTGATTGTTTTCTTCACTGTTAAGTGTTTAATGTAAGTTTATTGTGTGGGTGCAGTGATGAAATGTACTCTAGGAAGAGTAGGTTGTTAAGGTAACAACTAGTGAAGATTCAAATGATCAGTAAAATAAACCAGCCTTCTCCTGAGATGTTCAGATTTCTCTCAGTCCACTACCTGAATAGTGAATGCGTTCTCACGGCACTGTTGGGCCACTCTCTCTGATCCTGTTTTCAGCAGGTAATCCAACAGAGTCAGCGCCTGGAGGAAAACGCTGATTACAACACTGGTACTGCAAAATTTGTATTTTGTGACATCTCAATTCTACACATTGCATTTGTAAAAAGAATACATACATATTATTAAATAGAAACTACTGTATAGGGATATGAGCAATGAAATGGATACAGGAACAAATGGTTTAACAAGATGCTTCCTGTAGCGCCTGAAGATGGCACTAAAGGAAGCATCAGGAGTCATCCTCTGAGGGACCATGAATGTCTACACAAGCTTTCACGGCAATCCATCTGATAGTTGTTGAGCCATGCATGGCAGCTTGGCTAAAACCTGAAAGTGGAGGAAAATAGGAACAATCCCAGGTTCCTCTTCAACACTGTAGCCAGATTGACGGGAAACCACAGCTCTAAGGAACAAGGTGTCCCTCTTGACCTCAGTAGTGACATTTTTATGAACCATTTTAATGTTTTTTTTGTTATTAGAAATAAAAATAAAACAGCACCTCCTGTCTTCAATGGATGCCGACCTGCCCTTGCAACCTTCACCAACTTACTTCAGTTGTGTCCTTGTCCAAACCAACGACGTGCCTCACAGACCCCATCCCAACCAAACTGCTCAAAGAGGTTTTGCCATCAGTTGGTACTTCTTTGTTAAATATTATCAGCCTTTCTTTAACAACAGGCTATGTACCTCAGTTTTTTAAGGAAGCGGTTATTAAACCACTTCTTAAAAAGCCTACTCTTGATCTAGGGGTTTTAGACAGTTACAGACCGATATCTAACCTTCCTTTCATATCCAAGATCCTTGAAAAAATCGTGGCAAATCAACTGTGAATTTTTGCATAGCAAAAACTTATTGGAAAAATTTCAGTCAGGTTTCAGAATGAATCATAGTACAGTCCTCCGAGGCACATTGTCACATCTCTTAAGTCTCTCCAGTTAATACATAACGCTGCTGCACTCATACTGACAAGAATCAGTAGGAGAGATCATATCACCCTGTTTTAGTAACTTTGCACTGGCTCCCGGTAAAATTGAGAATTGATTTTATAATACTTCTTCTTACATACCAAAGCCCTTAATGGTCAGGCACCATCCTATCTGAAAGAACTCCTTACACCATACTGCCCACTAGAACACTGCGTTCCCAAAATGCAGGGCTTCTTGTAGTGCTAGGGTCTCCAGATGTAGAATAGGAGCCAGAGCCTTTAACCATCAGGCACCTCAGGGTGGAATCAGACCCCTGTCTGGGTTCGGGAAACAAAACAACATTTCCATATTTAAGAGTAGGCTAAAAACTTTTCTTTTTAGTAAAGCTTTTAGCTAGGGATGGTTTTTCTGTATTTTGTGAGAAGGCTTATAGTTTGGGCTAGGGTATTTTATGAATTTTTATTTATTTATTATTAGTTTTATAATTGTATATTTTAGTTGTTTTTAAAGTGTGTTCCTATGTGTGTAGCCTTTTTCTGCAAATTCTACATGTCTTGTTTCTGTGAAGGTACTGGGACCACACAGCTGGTGATTTTACACTTTAATAAACTTTTGACTTGACTTGGCAAACATGTGAACAAAGTACAGGGCAGGAGAGGGGCTAGAGAGGGACACAGGAAGAAGCAGCAGCAGACAGAAGCGTGAAGGTGAAGTGTGTTTACGGAGGGAGAAATTTGAATAAATGATTAAAGAAGCAAAAATGTGAAGGGAGGGAAGAGGTGGTGAGTTACCTGTGGTGAGAGGGAAGTTAAGGAAACAGTAAAATCAAGAGTAAATAAGCAGAAAGGAAGAGAAACACATTTACAAGAGGATTTATAATTAAATTAGTAGTGATTTCTGACAAAAAGCATGTCTTCATGAGGGTCACCTTGTAGACATGTCTCCCAGTTCTTGCCGCTGTCGTTGAGACGTTTCCACACCATGCCCATGACCTCAGCAAATGCCACCACATTGAAGGTCAAGTCAGCGATCTCTGACATGAGAGACGAGGACGGGCCCCCATGGATCGTTCGAGGTGGCCTCGCGAACCGACACGTCACATATATGCCAGTGCTAATTTCATGCAGATAATGTTCTTTTTCATCCAGAGTAGTAGTGTCATCATCATCAGTGAGAGATCAAAAGTGTAAAAAGTATGTTTTCTTCTGATGTGTTTTGATCTGACGAGTTAATTTAGAGGAGTTTACCTGCCTCCCACATAAAAGATGCTGCACATCATAACACCTGAAGGAGTTCATTTGTTATACCTTGATCTGCTTCTGAATAGTTGTGCAAGATTCTTCACCTGCCGGCGCGGGCTGCTGAGGTTGTCATGGTGACGGTGATGAAGGATGAGAAAGTGAAAAACAAACGCTCAACAGAGTGAAGAGGGCGGGTGACAGGGGGAACGCAGGCTGGCGGAGGAGAGCGGAGCTGTAGCTATGGCAATGAAGGCTCCTCTTCTCTTTCAGGGGTTACCGGATGCTATATAGGGGGACAGACAGAGAAATGTAGGACCAAAAATACAACCAACAAGTCACTCTCACTTTTAAGGCTGATCTAGACCAGTTTTTAAAGTCTGCATTGTGCCCCACAGCGTCAATGGGATAGTAATGTTTGGAAAATGCTTTGGGATGTAGACAGTAATGCTGCCTTTGAGACACCTTGGAAAATCGGAAATCTCCCAGCTGAAGTTTCCAGCCTCCAACCTCAAAGTGAACAAAAAACATTGCTACATCTAACTACATCAGTTTGTTAATTTGCAAAAGTCCTATATGTCCTAATGTTTTCACATTTTTTTTTGCCATTTTAATGTTTTCCCGAATAATCTTTGTGCAGAAAGACATCTGCAATTAATTTACACACAACAGGTTTACTATATTATAGTAGGGCTGGGTGATATGGCCAAAAATGTTATCACGGTAAAAACATTTCATATCATTCAATATCGATAATTATCACGATAAATGTCAAATCACTATTT
>NW_024042154.1:0-5547 GCF_014851395.1 Micropterus salmoides | reverse complement strand
CTCACACCTTCACTTACTTTTGATGAGCCCTGAAGCGGGGCTGAATTCATGCCAGACCTGGATACATCAAAAAGTGGCAGAAAATTGAGCTGTTGGCTGTCTGAATCATTTCACCCCAAACTGCTCTCTTTACAGGTGGTTTGAAAATAAATCTTCTAAACAACCACTTTGCTGTAGTGTAAATTCACTGCTCACCGTTAAAATTCATACATTTAAAAGAATGTTTCATTTTGACAAATCTGGAAGCTGTTTAAACAGCGCAGCACACAAGCCGTGGAAGGTTTGTTCACCCCAGCGTCCTTGCATAATATTTGCTGCACGATGACAGGGAGGCGACACGGTGGCAGTCGCTTGATTGACAGTCACTTAGGGGTGTGCCATTTAACCATGGTGACCTTCCTCACATGTCACTGCCCTTATGAAAAGGTCACCCTTGTTGCACTAATGAGTCATCTGATTTCATGACCGCACCACTGTCTGATGCAAGTAAACAGTTGTGTTGAGTAGAAATTCACATTTTAGGTGGAGTCTGTGGAGTTCATGTTGTCAGAGAGGTGAATGAAGACGGTGGTGTGGATATTGATTAACCTTTTGAAGGTTCTATGGAATTTTTCACCTTGAACTGTTAAATGCAATACTGTAAACAAGTAAACAAGGGCATTTTACCTCCTATGAAGATAAGAAGGATGGTTTTCAAATTGATCTTTTTGATTACCTGCTCCTTCCAGAAAACTATTGCATTCATGAAGAATGAATTGTCTTGAACTTTTTGTACGCGACGCGCGGCACAAATCATTGGAAGAGAGACTCCCAAAAAAAACGCCTTACACAGCTGAATTGATATGATCTTAACAGCCTATGGATATTTCTTTTTATTACCTCTGAAACAATCTTTGAAGAATTTTCACGGGGGCCAATCTATGATGCTTCTGTAAATAGCATCATAGAGTATGGTCTAGACCTGCCCTTTTATGAAAAGCACTGTGAGATAACTGTTGTTGTGATTTGGCACTATATAAATAAAATTGAATTGAATTGAATTGAATGAAGATGGTGCAGCATTGTTAAATCATGCATCATCATGCCTGATCATCTGACTACACATGTTCCTTATTTTGTTGTATCGCTGTGTTGTCAGCAATGATGTCAGCAATTTCTTTAAATACAATGTTACCATGATGGCAAAAGCTGCACACTTTGTGATAAATGGCTTCGTTAATTAAAATCAACCAGTAACAACCTACAGCAGAAATCACTTGATGTTTCATATCATGAGTTTATGGAAACGGTGTGAATTAACAGTTTATTATCAAAATGTGGATTTGCTGAACTGAGCTTTGAGCCTTACCAAAAAGTTCAGAATGCCAAGTATGAACCACTGAAGCAAGAGCACTTCTGCGTCGGCCATTTAATTGCCAATAGAAGGTTTATGTAAGTGTTTTTCTCCTAGTTAGCAACTTCACAGTACTCCTACTAAGATGAGAAGCATTAGCTCCTTTTGTGCACCATTTTCCTATTCTGTGCCATAAAGAAATCCTACACTATGGTGCGCAAATTTTCTTGCAGCCAAGAAACTACTTGAGGCTAACAGTCTGCTCAGTGGCTGACTGTTTGGCCCTCAGTAACTAGTATTCATTAATGTTAAAATGGTACCCATAGACCCGTTTGAAGGGGTACTCCAGAGATTTAGCACTGCACTTTCATAAAGTAGGGGGACTTGAGAGAGACAGATTAAGAAAGGAATGGTCATGACTAAAGGAGCAGAGGCTGAAAGGCCTGATTTTGTTTGAGACTCTCTGCCTGGGAAACACCCACATCTTTTATTATCCACACCCTCAGATTGTAATGTAGAAAATGTACAATCTCTAAAAACCCGACCCGGGATAACCCTCAATACATCACTGTGACATCATCAGGGTTATTTTCTTTGACTTTCCTCCAGAGCTACAGAGAACATCACATAACTGCTTTCACGGGTTGAAAAGTACCCTCCATGTAGGAAGGCTTCTTTAAAACACCTGAAGACTGAGCTTTTTTACTGGACTTTTTGCTTTGCGTTCACACAGTTAAACACATTCTCTCCAGGAAACTGATGCACAGTTTTCCAGCTGGTGTTCAGGCTGAAACTGGCAGCCCTCAGGTCTTAATTTATCTGTAATCATTTAATCATTAATCTCTTAGGTCTCTGAACAGATATTATTGTCTTTGTTCTCTTAGTACATGCTCTGATTTAAAAGAATTGTTCATTCTTTCTGAGTGTGTAATTTGTTTCTAATATAATGGTGTCTGTAAGCATTTTGAAAAGCACATATACTGTAAAAATACATTCACTGTCTTTTTATTAACTTCTTCCTCACCGCAAACATCAAGTCACTAAGGCCATGAAGTATGAGTGCTTGCTTCCATTGCTATCCATCTGCTCTACACTCCTCTTTGCTGCAGGCCTTTAGCCTGCTATGTCACATACGGTAACACGGAAATTAGCAGAATAAGCAGATATTATCTTACAACTCCATAATGGAAGCACATAACTAAATACCTCGAGGAAATTGCATAAACAAAAAGGTAATTGATTCCAGCAAGCTGCAGGTGGACACTTAATTACAGGAAATTTATTAAGCAATGTCCATTAATCACATTGACATGGAGTTATTAAAGGGATGCACGGTTTGCACTCGCTGGATAATGCAATAATATTAGGACAAGGAGCTAAACCAATAGGATTGTTCTACACAGACAAGCGACCTAAACACTGTTTAATTCAGATAAATAGGAAGTGAATGTGAAATTAAGCATTTACATGATATTTACCACTCTAGAGAAGTACGCAGCTTAAGGTTTACGTATACACACACAGCTAAATGCATTCAAATATGTATTTGCAGGTACTATGCATTATAATGACTGTTACTAATAATACTGCTTCAATTACAACTACTACTGTACTGCTACTGGCTGATTTTACTGTATAGTCCATGTAGACAACATGATGTTACTACTAATACTACTCTCTACTGCTACCTTTACTTCTGTTATTGAAAATACTCTGCAATAGCTCTTATTTCTACTACCAGTACAATTAATCTTTCTGTTGTTTCTGGCTGCTACTACTCATGCTACTGACTACATATTCTTCTGCTGCTGCTATTACTGCAACTGCTGCTCTTTTTACGATTACTAGTGCAATTAATACTTGTAGGCCTACTACTACTGCTGATGCTGCTGCTGCTACAATTTTTTACTATCATTGGTACCTGTAATACGTGTACTACTACTGCTGCAACAAAAAATCTGTACTATCACTAGTACCATTTATAGTTGTACAACTATTGCTACAATATGATCCCTGATGATACTGGTGCTGCGACAATGGCAACTTGTGTTTCTGTCACTAAAACTCTTACCAGTGCTTCTGCCACTGGTAGCTGTTACAAACCTAAATGCTAGTACCACTGCTGCTAATGGTTTGCACTTAGATGATAAATGGGGGGTTAAAGTAAAGTCTTCGCTCTACTTCTACTACTACCACTGCTGCTGTTAATCTGCTAAAACCATACCTTACAGCTCTTTGCACTGCTGCTATAACAAAGACCTCCACTGTTACTAATAAATAAGGCAGTTGATACCAAAACTACTAGCTATAATTAAATTGTCAATAGATCTCAGTTTCAGGAGTTTACTGTACCTTTGTGATACAAATGCCTTTTCTAAAATACTAAAACCAGACTCCTGCCTGTGACAGTAATCTACACTGACAGAGCTCTCGCTTTCCAAGAACCTGTCTGCATCCTCCTGAAGGAGAGACTCTGAGAAATTGGCCTTATTCCCCACACACTCTGAGGCAAGTGGCAATTAAAGCACTGATTAACGTGAGCCCGCTCTCGAACACAACTTCATAGGAGTCTGACAGAACAGTGGGGAGAAGGGAAGATAATTCAGAAATCTCCTGACCTTGTGCTTATTATCTCCGGCTAATGACTGTCGCTGCTGCCGTTGGCCTCCTGATGCAACAGGAACCTGGTCAACCAGTTTGATTAATTGTCTTTATTTTGTGCATTTTCTTCTATCTTGCATTGGTTTTGTATATAGTGGAACCATTATTATGAGTCATATCCTCAGGGACTCAGCTTTAAGTCCTATGATATCACATTCCTTTGTGTCTGACAATGTTACAAAGACAGATATATTACACACATTATATTGTGTACTAAATGAATCAATTAGCTATTTGTTTTTATGAGAATTATACATTACACATCAGAATAAACAACAAATGACCTTATAAGCATAATAGTTTAGGAATAAGGATGGCAGGGTGGAAGAGAGTAAAAATAACTAACATTCAGCAATGAAAAATTGAAATGGCTTATTTTCAAAGTAACATTATTATCTTAATCATGTGCTGCAGAATTGTGTGCTTTCAGCATTACCACACACTGATATAATGATGTATATAAGAGTAAAACAACAAAGGTAAACATGTTTGCCATGATAGATAGTTATCTCAAGTTTTATATTGAACTGAAATGAATGGCTGCCAAGAATGTAGAAAAATCAACTTCATGAATCTGTAACATGCTTTGTAGTTTTACAAGTTCCAAAAACTTCTGTATGGTCCTTTAATATGTCAAATGCTGCTTCATTGCCTTGTTGTTGAAAGGTGCCATACAAATAAACTTGCCTTGCCTTCATTTATTTTCCTCTATTACCCATAATGCAATTCTTCTTCAAGAACCATAAACTTATAGAACAGGTGAGAAAACTTCATGCAATATAGATGAAGGGGTAAAGGAAGGTTTTCTCGGTACATACACCCTTTTTTTTCACTGCACAGACCACAGAGTTAGTTTGAAGCGACAGAAACTGGTTGATTCATTGTTATTGATCCATAATATGATCAAATCCATTATGGTTATTTTGTGCTATGGGCCAGTTGCAATCCTCTCATTAAGCACGGGGTCACAGTCAGCGTTTGTTGCGACCTCAGGGTGAAACTTGTGCATCCAGCCATCCGCAGCGGCTGCAGGAACCAGCGACGGCCTCACATGCCTCGTTTTGATCCCATAACAGATTGATACACCAAATAGGAGCTGACATGCATTGCTAAAGATGCCAATGGTAATTAATTAGCATCTCATTTGACTGTGGCACAATAGAATGTGGAGCTTGCTTCTCGATGCCATTTCCCCTAGGCTTAGTATTATCAGGGTCAAAATCCCGCTCTGCACTCTGAGGGCAGCTTAATAAATTGAGGAGGGCACGTTGACAGTCAGATTTTCAAGGCCTGTCCCTGTCTCGCTGGTTCCCAACGCCCTGGCTATGACAAATGGTCTCAGCTTCACTGCAGTCGAACGCAGCTCAGGAGATCAAAAGGTGAGGAAGGGGGACTTAAAAACGGTCTTTGGAGTATTAACGGAAAATGTTCATTGGCATTTGACAGGGCCTAGCCTCCGATTAAGATGAAAACATACGGAGGAGGTGTTGTGTTTTTAAAAATTTAAAGTAATGAGACCACCTTCACCAAAATAAGAGCCCTACCCCCATTTG
>NW_024042153.1:0-10174 GCF_014851395.1 Micropterus salmoides | reverse complement strand
AGGACATTCACTGGCTGTGACTGCAGTATGCTCCCGAGCCTCTTGCCTTCTGATTCTGTACCGTACACACAGCAACAACAGAGTTCACTAAAACCAAAAAACAACCAGCTCCTGACACCATAGATTCCAACACAAACTCCACGTAGGGATACAAACTAAACAAAGTTATATGTGCTGAAGCCCTTCAGGCCAAATCGACTTTGGTGAAAACACAATCAGAAAGTTTTAAAAATTGATTTTGAGAGTTTGCTTTCTTCCTAAAAGACAGGTAAACTAACATTACTGCAAAGCATGTGAAATAAATTGTGATTTTGTGCTTTAGTTGGCTCAAGTTAGCTAACATTAGCTCAACAGCTAATGCTGAGCAGTTGCTAACGTTATCCGGTGCAAAACACAATGGCTGTATGGCTTTCCAAGGGACTTCACCTGGTACCTTGACCCATACTATCCATGTACCACCGGTATTATTTCAAAGTGTTGATTTTAGCCTTGTAGAAACTTGTTGTTGTTTGCATTGGAGTCTGTGTTTTGCTGGGAGCTGGTCGTTTTTTGTTTTAGTGGACTCCATGTTGTTAGCTGTGGTGTAGTTGCTGTGTGTGCGGTACAGAATCAGAAGGCAAGAGGCTCTGGATCTGACCCGGAATCTTCACATATGAATAGGCATACTGGCGATCAGAGGTCACAGAAGAACCTGCCGACACTGGCTTGTTTATGTTTGTGGCTGTATGTGTGTGTGTGTGTGTGTGTGTGTAAGCCTGTAACAGAATATAGTCGTGTAGTGAGAGTGGGACTCTGCAACAGTGCTGCATTGACCCTAGCGGCAGGCAGACAAGAACTCAACCAACCAGGGTACCCCAGAACCCTGAAAAGGACCCCGAGACCACATGCCCCGGGGACAGCCCCCCCCCTGCTCCAAGGGAGAATCCAGCCTCAGGCAGCTCAGAACAGTTCTTTGGATTTCTGTGCTGCAGAATCCAGATAGGTAGCCAATCTGCGCTTCCCATTGCTGTTCCAAATAAATAATCAGTTTAATCTTTATCAGCTGAAAACAGTTTGGTCCCATCCAGTGTCCGATGTGCTCAAGGCACAAGGATTATAGTTGTTTGGAGAGAGGGTCGAGTAAATCTGAGTATTGTCTGCATAGCTGTGGTAAGATATCCCATAGTGTTTTAAGAACTGGCCAAGAGGAAGCATGTATAAATTAAACAAGAGTGGCCCAAGAACTGACCCCTAGGGAAAACCACAGGTTACTGGCATTCTCTCAGGGTGCCTTCACACTTGCCTTATTTAGTTCGGTTGAATCGCACTAGATATTGTTTTACCCCTTGATGCGGATCATTTGGGCAGGTGTGAATGCAGCAATCATCAGCTCAGGTATTTTCCCTAAGTAATATGCCAAAAGCTTTTGATTAAAAAAAAAGGAGGGCCAGTAGTACTCCGTTTACCTGTCAGTTCATTAAAAAGATTTGTGACAGCGATCCCACAGTAGGTTATAAACCCCAAATTATTACTGTACATATCCTGTTTTTACGTTATTAATTATAATAGAATATGTTGTGGATCTGCGGTCTAAAATTGCTAATCATGCTATTTCTTCTGTAAAAGTGATACAAATCAGAAGTATTACAGTGCTGCTTAAAGTTCTATCAGTCACCGGAGTTTGATTTCCCATTGTGGGTCCTGATGATGCAGGATAACAATCGGCAAAGCTTTCCAGACCACAAGTTACATGTAAGTCTGTATGACGTCATGGTTACTTCCTTGGCTTGTTTGTAAAACTGCAGTGTGAACATGAACCAGACTAGAACTGTGTATAATTTTTTTCATTTGGTTGTGAACCTTTTAGGACAGTTCTTAAGAGTCCACCCAGTTCTTAAGTCCATCAATGAAAATGTTATGACAAAGACAGCATTGACATTGAGCAGTAGTAGAACCGATCATTTTCCATACTCTGTGTTTTAAATGAAAAAAATAATATAGAATTTATTACAGGATTGTTGGATTATGCACACTATATGATAAATAAAGGAAAGCATACCAAGCAAACTGACCACTGTGTGTGTGTGAGCTGCCATTTTCTTTGTGTCTGCCCCAGTGCGTTGCAAATTTCTGGCTTCATGCAGCAGCTGTCGCGCAGAGCTGCAGGGCTGGAGTGGAAGAGCAGGAGCCCCCCACTTGAATGCCCCCCCTTACGACTCAAGTGGCCTATCCTTAAACCTTTAACTGGTACTGCCCCCTGAGCCTTAGACTTTTGTATCTTTTAATGCTGGAGTTTCAAACCCCCTTGTAACATCTTATCGTGTTATTTTGGCCATTTTACTGTGGCATTTTTAGCAGTTGTAATCAATTCTTTAAACTGCATACTGCACTTTTGCCATTCTTTACAGTGGAACTACTTTGTAATTGCTGATAGAAAGAAGGAACTTTCTTGGCGTTGTCGGCGGGAAACCAGCTCCACTGTTAAGAAATGGATGCAGCCCAGCAGAGTAGAGCTGACAGGCCTATGGTTTATGGGGGCTGCTTGGACCCGAAAGATTTGCGGGTGAAAAAAGCAAATTTGCAGAATGAGGGTTCATTTTGAGGGTACAAGGACTCAGTCGACAACAAGAAGCTGATTTTGTGCTGTGCGCCCTAGAGGCAGAGGCTAAGAGTCAGCTGCAGCTAAATAATCAAAGAGATAAAGACACTGGACAGGAAGGATTAGATATTTTGAAAAGACTGGATGCTACCACCAAAGAACAGTTACGGGCTTGTTTTTTTAACTGCAAACAATGGACTGATTATATTAACATTAGTAGAGCTTCAGACATGGGATTTCTTTCAGCGCCTCCTGCCATTGGCCCAAATTCAAGACTTAATGTAGTGTAAGGTGAGAAGGTCACTTTACCATGTTATCTGGATCCTGCGCACAGCGGGTGGTCTACTCGTATCGACACAAGCCAGAAGCCTGACCTGATGGATCAATCAAGAAACAGGACAAAGAGAGATGATTCCGGCTCAAATGGACCTCCACTGGATGACCCACAAAACTGATGGTAAAACAGGAAGCTTATCATTGCCGTTGTCACTCCCACTGAATTATTGTTGTTTTTCTAGCGAAACGTGGAACGATGCAGAAGGCGGGAGTAAGAGGTGGAGGCGGCTGTGAACGGGGTGTGAGCTGAAACATCTAAAAAGGACTTCATCAACAATGATGGCCCTGATGCTGACAGCGGACCCGAGTCAGGCTGAACCACTTGACCTTCCAGCAGGACCCGCTAGCACATGAGCAGTCAGGTATCATGAGCAATTGGTTGGGGCGACCACTGTTAAAGGGGGGGTGGGGTGGGGGTCACAGTGAGACCTGTAAATCAGTTTTGAATACTTGATCCTAGTTATGTATTTTTTCCCCTGTTTTGTGTGGTCTGATCTTTAATGTATATTTATATATTTCATTTAGGTTTTGGTTCTTATGATAGCATGTTTTACAAGTTTAAAATTATTGCATGGTTTGTGCTTTATATTGGTTTGACTAGTTTTGATTGGTTCTGGACTGAGGATCAAGTGAGCTGAAACAGCTGGAACTGATTGCGTGACACGCACAGTTCAATATAACAGGACAGAGGACTGGGTTCCTGTTAAATTGTTTGATTGTGGACATGTGAGCAGGGGGATCGGAGGCGGAGCACACACAAGTCTGCTCTACCGGAGAGGTTTAAGCCGCTTTCACACAGAGATCAAATGCAGAAAGAATTTTTCTTTCTGACTGTCTCAAAATTACACAAACTGCTGACCTTGGTAGAATTTTTCATCTGACTGGAAAAGAAAAGGATTTGGAGATAATTTGAGTATAAAAGAAACATTTTGAAAGACTTTGGGTGACGCAATCTGAATCCAAATTAAAATTACATAAATAATTTAAAATAATAAAATTTAATTATATAAATTTTAATGAGACGCATTATTCGTAACATTGGGGAGGGTGTCAGTGCAGAGGCTTGTGTCAGTGTCTCCCCGCTGTTATTAAACACAGACCAAAGGTCTGGCTGGGTAATGCCATGGCAGATATTTCCAGTGTCATTCTCACTGTCACACTTTGCCGTGGGTTCTGTTTGGACAGGTTAATTGGTCGAGACTGATTTACCCCTCAAGGTGTGCGCACACACACACAGACATTAGTAGTATGAATACAAATGGAGAGAGCATTGCTGATATTTGTTTGATGTACGTGTATGTGGGTATTAAGGCTCCTACCGCTCATCAAAACAAACACACACACACACACACACACACACACACACACACACACACACACACACACACACACACACACACACAGGAACGGTCCTGTTTGTTGTTGCTGCTTCGATTGTCATTTTACCTCTTATTTGGTGGTAGTCAATATCTGTGGAGAGGTTTTCTCCTCATATATAATATACTGTGTGTGTGATATTGGACATCTGTACTTTACCTTTACCATTCAATTCAAAGTAGCTATTTTTGACACGGTGATGAATACTGATTGTGTAAATATAATTTTCTTTCCACTGGATTGTGCAGATGCAGTGCACTAATTATTAACAGCTCTATGTGCAGAATGATCATAATGAAACATGTCAGATTTATAAGACAGAGTCCTGAGGGAGAACGCTTTTTCTTAATTTTTTTTATCTTTTTGTACAAGTAAAAAATGTCTGCCGGATAAATTGCAGGCAACTCCCCTATATCCATATAATTTCACCATTACAATGAGTGGCCGTGATTGCACCAGCCTTTGTAGTGGTCACCTACACATACTGTTAACAGAACAGTGTAGTTTATGCCAGGCTTAGTGTGTGTATATATACACTCTATATTTGTTTTCATCTGTCCAGTTTATGTGCTATGGTATTGATGCTGCCTGGATCCAAAGACCGAGTAAATATATAGCATGGTGGAGCAGCAAGTTCAGCAGCTCAGAGTGGTGGAGATGGTGTTTCTTTGCAGCCTGTAGTGATTATACAGTTCATTGATGGTCAAGTTTATATTTAGTTTAAAAACTAATTTAACACCTCCTGAATTCATTTTGTTGTTGCTGACCTCAAGTGGTTTAACTTGTGACCTTGCTGCAGTGATGTACTGGCGTACTTCCCCCTTGCATCACTGCTGGATGTGGTAACAGGTGCAACAAATCACATTTCTGACCAAACACTGCTTTTCAACCTGGTGTTAGACATGCAAGTTAGTTTAACTGGCAGCTCTGAATTGCCTGTTGGTGTGACTCTGACCTCTGTCGGAATGGTTGTTTATCTACAGTATATGTATGCCATACTTGTAGTTTTGGTACTTTGAGTACTTTGGTAAGGTGGTGAAAAACTAAGTTGTGTGTCCTAAATGTCCTCAGTCATCGTCTTTTGTAAATGTTGACATGTTTCTCCCATCCTATATTTATTTTGTTTTTGTTTTTTAAAACCTGTCCTGCCCAGCAGCCTGGTATAGAGTATAATGACCTGGATACCATATTGTGACAGATTTTACTTTAACAAGAGAGTATTAATACTCCTTTGTCTGTTTTATTATTTATTTAATTATGTATTGATTTGTCACCGGGTCGGACGGGGGGCAGACACCGCGATGGGGGGCACAAACAGACAGCACAGAGAAAGGACAAGACCTGTAAGAGAAGGGGGATGGAAGGACAACAGGAAAAGCAGTGGGAAACACCAATTGCAGAAAGCAACAAAACCTGCAATAGAACAGAGAGGGGGCTTGGGGAGGAGAAAAACAACAACAACAAACAACAAAAATAATAATAGTAAAAGACAACCAGCCGAACAGCAGCAATAAACAGCTGACATAGTAAGACAACTAAGAGAAAAATGAAAACAAGAAACAGTCACGCAGAATAAATAAGCAACACAGCACAGCCACGAGAGCTGGAATAATAACAATTAATTTAAATAAGTAACTGAAAGAAAAGCATCGGGAATAATTCTACCAGGGACAACCTAAATTTGTTGTGTCTATGTGAGACTGTGTGTCTGTGTGTGTGTGTGTGTGTGTGTGTGTGTGTGTGTGTGTGTGTGTGTGTGTGTGTGTGTCACATAAGCCTGTTAAAGAATGTAGCTGTTAGTGAGAGTGGGATGCCACGACTGTGCCACACTTACCCCAGCAACAGGCAGGCAAGAACCCCAGTAGCCAATAGAGGTGGGAGAAAGAAAAAAAAACAACCAAAACGCCCAAATGCCACACAATCATTAACATCAATGCACAAGTGATGAGCCCAACGTGCACACTGCGCGAGCACGGCGACACCCGATGTTTCTCCCATCCTAAATGACAGCAGATTTAATCTAACAGCATTTCTGGCTACTGTTAAATATTATTATGCCGTTGAGAATAATGAAGCTAAGAAGCACTTTGAGTGGTCAGAAAAACTATAAAGGCACTATACAAATACAGACCACTGATTAAAATGACTTCACTTCTGACAAGCTGTACCCCACGCTCCCTTAAACACCAGTCATGTTCTGAAATCTGCAGCATAACCCGATGCATTTTTCTATTTCATTCAGTAATAAAAGTTCCATATAAAACAATATATTGCTGGCTAAGATAACCATGTATATGAAATTGTACTCTGCATGGAATAATGGAATTAGACATGACTTTGCTTTCTTTTGATATCCGATATATTATATATCGGCCATCAGCCGCCCTGCTCTCTAAATATAAGCAACTGAAGAACCCATACCGGTTGACCACTGTGTATCTATCAGATACATCTAATATCAAAATGATACATGATGTATTTTTTGAAAATAATGTAAAATATAAAGTTGAGATAAAATAAAGGGAATATGATGTTTGCAAAATGTGATTTCTTAGAAACAGCAAACAGAGCCAAACAAATCTCTCTCTTTTTAACAGCATAATAAGACAGTAGTGCAGTTATTTGACCTTTCGGTTCAGTAGCTGAGTAGGATTTGAAGTTGCCGCTGGAGGTTTGGCTACTTTAAAGTGGAAATGTGAACCCATGCTTGTAATTTAGTTTGGGTCTGGGAATACTGTTGGGGAATGACAAAAGAGAAAATATGAAATGCTCCCCCCCCCCCCCCCCGTTTCCCTCTGCGTATGTTTATTCATGTTTTCTGTCTGTCCTCTCTGGATCTCTGAACTTTCTCCAGCTTCCTCTCCTCTCTCCATCTGTCAGTTTCTATCCATCTCGCTCTCTTTTTCTTATTTCCTTAACTCTTGATTTTACCATGTCCATCTGTCATTCTCACTTTCCATTTTTCAGTCTCCCATCATCTAATTTTCGTCATTCCCCTTCTCCTTTTCTCTCTCCATCCATATCCAATCTAAAATCCAAATCTCATTTAATAAATGAGAGACTTGTTGCTAAGCAATACATTAAGTGAGGTCATTAACACCTATTACCAGATGACTGGCGATAAGAAAATGTAATTGGGTTATCAAATCAATCTAAGAAAGTTCCTAGTATAGGGGTGTGTGTGTGTGTGTGTGTGTGTGTGTGTTAGTACTAGATATCTTAAGTGCGTATCCCTGTTATGCACACCTGTGGCACATTACCTTGTCAGCCTTTGTTTTTGGCTGCCTGTCTCACCAGCTGCACCTCATCAATAATAAGTCTCTGTTTCTGCAGTCGCTGGTATCCCACTATCAGTTTCACATGGTTCAAGTTGCCTTTGTGTTGGTGCTAGTCTTGTTCTTAGGATATCCTGCCTACCAGTTGTTCGTGTGTAATTTGCAGGCTGATGAAGCAACCTGCATCTGACTAATTTATGTGAGACGGTTATCACGGGTAACCCTGGTTTTCACCTTTTACAGTCTCGAGTGTGATAGGAAGAGATGTGTCTGAATCTGATAGGAAATAGTCTTCCAAGCCAATTAAACAGGAGAAAGATTGTGTGCCCTTGATGAAAAACCTTGTAATTAACACGAGACACACCCTTTACATTTAGAACAGATGCCCTGCAGTCCTAAGCAACTCTGTCAGAACCTAAACTTAATGTCTGGTCTGTGCACAGCAGTCAGGAATACACAGTATTTCAGTGTTTGTATCCACGTCTCTGGATCATCACACCAAATCAAACACAGTAAACTTGCAGTCAGCAAAACACGTAACTGAAAGCCTCTGTAAACTTGGAGTCAGCAAAACACATAACTGAAAGCCTACTTCTTTTTTATCCAGTCAACTAAAGTCCAGCTGATAAGATGCTCACATGCAGCAGTAGGTCCTTCTTATCTGACATGCAAGCTCCCTGTACCTTGTGACCTTTCAAACCTCAATGAAGAGAAGATTTCCTCTTTATCTGACATGTGCTCCTGTTCATTCTCTTCAATTGGTCAAGGTGAAACCTCACACACAGTCCAAACATGTATTGTGAAAAACACACATACAATACATTTTGGCAGTCTAATCAACACAAAGAGACTTACTGCAGCATATGGACCCAGGACATTGTAAGAAGAAATCATGGCATTGCACTGGGAATAAAAATGTGTATTATAAGAGTAATAAATAATTGTAATCCTTCACAAGGAATTTCATTATCATGAACCGATAATTCTGAGTTCACACTTAAGAACAATTTCTTTTGAACTACTTTTTTAGTAAAAATGTAAGCATTCAAACTGTCAACTAGTATTTATATTTGATCCTAGAGATAAAATGTGCTTGGAGGTAAGTCATATAAGACATAACATGCACATCCCTAGAATTATATCAGTGTAATCTGTAAATACCTGCTTCAGTGACATTAGTTCTTGAACTTTGGCAGGAGAATTGCTGCAGCCATTAGCTCGCAGTCGTCCATCATTTCACCGACGTGCCTCTGGAGGCCATTCTGAATGGCACTGAGGAGAGGGAGGCAAACCTTGGAGGAAGCTTCCACTCTTCTGAGTTTTGCTTGTAACGTGTGCGTGTGTGTAAAAAGAATACCGCACTGAATAAGTTCACAGAACATAGTGACTGTAACACAGTTAGCATTTGATCCGAACATATCATTATTTGCATTACAGGTGCAGCTCAGGAAATTAGAATTTCATGAAGTTGTTCATCAAATGCAACTTATAACAATAATCACCAGTGTTGGGCAACTTACTTCCAAAATGTAATACATTATAGTTGACTAGTTACTGTCATTTGAGAGTAATTAGTTATATTAATATTACTGTCTCTGAATTTTAACTCTTTGCACAATTTTTACTTTGTTACTTTGAGTTACTCGCACTGCTATTTAATGGGCACATTACTCTGATAATAAGATGTGCTGCATAGATGGGTTCTAGTGATGTGCAGAGTTTTATACGTGGATGGGATGGGTCTTTGTTATAAAAATTTTACCTTCTGATGGTGGGGGGGTGAAATAGGATGAATTGTGGGGAATTATTACAAAAAAAAAACACCACTTGATTTCAGGTTAAAATGTGTTGTAACACGTGTTACTGAAATTGTAACGGGTATAATATTACCGATTTTCTTTTAGTAATTTACTGCATTACAGCAAAAGCAGTACGTTACTGTAATTGTGTTACTTTTGTAACGCATTACTCCCAACACTGATGATCACACATGCAAGTAAATTTTCATTTTACAGGAGTTTTAATCCGACATACAAACAATGTCAAGGTCCTTTTTAGATTTAGACCAAATCATACACTTGGTAAGTTTAGCAATTGTATATGTTTAGGTATCAATCTGTATGAGGTCATTATTGATAGTAAAACTGCACAGATACAAACGCACAAATAAATATAACCAGCAATGAACAATAGATGAATGAATGAGGATCATTTTTTACCGGATGATTTTAGGGAAACAGGAAACAGTGGACAGCACTTTATTATTGACCAGTGAAATAATGCAGAGTTCAGCAGCTGAGAGGTTATTGGCAAGCAGAGTGAAAAAGTACTATAAATATCATGATTATATTGAAGGGGTATCCTACTCCTGACCTAACACTAAATTACTTTTGGCACTTTGTAGCATCAACCCCAAATATCACAGGAAAAGTTTCACCTGGTGGATCGAGGGCCAGAGGAAAAGTAGTGTTGGAAAGGAGGGGGAAACGCAGTTGATTCCCCTGTGTAGGCAGCACATTCTCGGATACTCTCTGTCCCCCCTACTGGCGAGTTCTTCCCCTCCTCCCCCTGTATTGATTTCACCTGTCCTGTCTGTTTTTGTTGTTTA